>NC_142937.1:54095719-54208099 GCF_046866305.1 Octopus bimaculoides | reverse complement strand
AGAGAGAGAGATAGATAAAGAGAGAGAAATAGCTAGAGAGAGAGAAGCAGATAGAGAGAGAGAAATAAATAGAGAAAGAGAAACAGATAGAGAGTGAGAAACGGATATAGTTTCCTGCATTAGCCACATAAGGCGTGACAAAGAGGGGACAATACAATGTAGTAGAGATTTTCTTTTCAAGGTGGGGCAAAACAAAAAAAAATAACAAAACAAAAAAATAAAAGCAGCAACGATCAAAAGTGATCGAAATTGTTTGGGATGTACAAAATTGGAAATGGTGGCATAAAAAACAGCGTTCCCAAAAGTGGTGAGGTTTAACCGTGGAAAGGAAAAAACTACAAAAAGACCACAGTAACCTTGGGCAATAACGTAATATGAAAATATTAGAGTAAGTTACTCACTTTTTCCTTTCTTCTTTGGTTCATAGGATTATGCTCAAGGTGGCTCCATCATTCACACCTGCCATCCTTGCTACATTCATCCATCTTTTATTGAAACATTCAAAGTTGATGAGAAATTCACCAGAGAGGAAAGTGTTTGTCTCTAGGCCTTTCAGACGCGTCCACCATACACATTCTTTCGCCATAGCCACAAGTACGATAAAAATGGCTCTTCCTTCCCGTTTGAAGGAAGGAGGTGCGGCAATATTGACAACAGACTCAGCTGATAAATCAACTCGTCCCACACTCAACAGCAGTCGTTCAACATAAGCTACAGGTTGGAAATGGTTGGACACTGCATGAGTGAACAGGTGGGTCAGGTATTCCTGGTTGACGCTCAGGTTCTCCCCCGAGATCGTCGTACCTCCCCTCCACTAATCTCCTAGAGAATGCTTTTGTGGTGATGCAGTTGCTCAAGGTCGACCCTGGATGGCAGAGTTGCTCGAGAGCAATGCAACACTTGTGGTGCCATTTGCCCTTCCTTGGCTTCTTCTTGATCCACAACTGCAGTTCGGACATGGAGGCGAGCTGTGGGAAAGCGTGCCTCACAAAGGCAATCACACCCGTTCACTATTGTCTACTTAGAGCCGGAGATGTCGCAGTCTCGGCGCATGTCTGCGCATCATTAACCATGGCATGCCTAGCCCTCCTTTAAGCAGGTGTTGGCCACAAACAAATCACACTTCCTTTCCACAAGTGGAAGAGGATGTGCTCCAGTTTGGTGATGGTAGGGTCAGGACAAGGCATGACGGTCAGGCGATAGTAGATGACGGATGTGCTGTACACTTTCACCACACCTTTTAGGGACAGCTTCCTCTGGGCTCTTTGCTGGGCGAGAGTGGCCATCCTACTCGTTATTCCATCCAAGTTCTTCTCCATTTGGAGGTCCGGACTAAACCAGACCGTCGGTCCAGCGTCCCACAAGGGAGGCGCTGCTGGATGGCATGGGCTTGCTTCCCCAGGTGCCGAGCTGCAAGCCCACTGATTTTTCCCAGTTAATCTTCATTCCCATTACTGCTTCGTAGTCCTTCCAGTGTCGTGCCACCCAGCTCAATGTGTTCGTGGCTAGACACTAGGATGATGATGTCTGTATTTGGACATGCTCGTCCTGCATCCCAATTCTCGTGGGATGCCCCTCAGCATCACCAACTTCCGCAGTAGTGGCTCAAGAGTCAATATGTACATCCCTGACAGCCCAAACATGCAATGTCGAATAGTCTGGAAAGATACCCACTCAAGCGAATTACCTAACGGATGCCTCTGTATAAGGCAGCAATCCAGCTGTGGAAGACGGGACCAAAACCAGCCACTAAGAGGACAGCCTCCAAGTATCGATGGTCTACCCTATCGAAAACTTTGAATTGATCCAAATTGATCAGTGCCCCACCGATGCCAGTTTCCTTAACTACCCTGTCTATGATGCAGCGCATGAGGTGGAGATTGTTGTGAATGCTCTGGCCTGGCACAGCGCACTTTTGTGCCTTGTCGACCAGTTCCTCAATGACAAGCGTCAACCTCCCTGTCAACACCTTGGCCAAAATTTTCAAATCTGCATTAAGCAGAGTGATGGGCCTTAAGTTATCTATTATGTTCCCCTTTTTTGGATCTTTCTTTAGCAGTGTTACAGCTCCTCAGCTCACAGAACTGGGGATACACCTATTTTGCTGCCAGTTGCAGTAGATTGCTGCCAAGATGTCTCCAAACAAGTCTGGCATATAACCGTAAAGCTCGTAGGGCAGACCATCCAAGCCCAGCAATTTGTCCCTCGAGCAGTTTCCTATCGCATCCTATACATCCACAGCTGTGACGGCACCTTCACAACACTACGCCTCTCTTGCTGAGAGTCGTGGCAAGCTATGCAGGTAGGCACTGAAGTCCACCCTGTATTCCGGCTCACCAGTTGTCCCAAACAGTCGGGCAAAGTGCTGTTGAAAGGCCTTACACATTTTTCTAGGCTCGAGTAATTCGCGTCCCTGTTCACCTATCAGAGACCAAATAGTGGCTTTGTTGTGCCTCTGCCACTTGGGTGTCTCCAATACCTTCGTTTCTTAGAGCATGCATCCTAGCTCTGACAACGCATCCTTCATGTTTGGTGTTGAAGAGTTGGTCAAAGGCCAACCTCGCTGCCAATACGTTGTGTATATTTAGAAGTAACTATTGCTCAATCCTCCCTTCTCTTTTTCCCATCTCTAGATGTCTAGATGTGAATGCAAATGATTATGTTTGTCTATTTACAAAGGGAGAGAGTATGGGTTTGGCTAGTGTTTTCAGTATCACTTGAGATTTGTCAGTTCAAAAACAGCTACCTTGGGGAATGTTCAGAAAGCTGAGGTGGGGAGAAACAAAACATAAGACATGCTAATTCATGGCTCAGCATATCAGTAATACATATTTTAATGATGCCAGTGGGATAAAAGAAAATAACTGGCTATAAAAGAAATTGAATTGACCCTTTAGTTACCATATTTCTGTTGAAATATACTTTGTTTCAATGAATTTTGAAAATAAAGAATTTAGTAAACTTATCAAGAGGCAAGAGTTTGGGAGAATAAATTAATTTTGATGGAAGATTTTAATTTAGATCATTTCAAACAGGAAGTTTGTATCACAGAACCACCAGGCAATCTCAAACCAGATTGGTATCAAAATGGTTGAGAGCTGTGTATGTAAAATAATGTTAAAATATTGTGAAATCCCTTTATACACCAAGAACTGTGCACCTGCAGATATCAAAGATATTCAAACGAATTGAAGCTATGTCTTTCAACACCCGAAGAGATCAATAATACATTTTACAACTGTGATAGACAAGGAAGTCACTCATTTTTAACTTCATCTGGTACAAACATATTTGTGAAATTGAAATCAAGTTGAGCCATAAATCAACCCTAATAAAAAGGACCTAAAATAAAAGGCTGTTCTGCCATGACCATCTTGTATTCAGTTTAGACTGTAGCAGTGGACTAAATATGTCTACCTCTTTAAGAGGTCAGAGAGTGAGAAATCAGATGGAGGTTTGGTTATGTCTAGCATGTCAAGCAACCATACAGAAGCTGTCTTGTTAGCTTATAATCTGAGATTAAATTGCAAGTGAGGGTGAGTTGCAATCCAGCAAATTCTAGATCAGATCCTATTACAATAACTGTGGAAGAAGCACAGCAATAACATCAAAAATGTGAGATTTGCTTTCATAAAAAGAGAGGCTTTCAGTAAAGGATAGTTTCATTGTCAAGGTGAAAGTAGTTTTCTTTTGAATATGAAGCGCAAGTAGTTTTCTTTAAATGTACTCTGTTATTAGAAACACTATGATCAAAATCTGTCACTGCTCACTGTAATGTGTAAATTGTTATATAAGAAATTAATGAACAACTAGTTCAATTAAATATTTATTACTTGCTTGTGAACAAGCAGATTTTAGCTATTACGATAATTCATTATTGGCAAGTAATATAAATCAAAATATTGGCTGAGAGAAGTTATTGAGCACATTATGTAACCTGCTTTAACAAAACTATAACGATAATTTATTATTTAGTACAGTTAAGTGGTCAACAACTATCATTGAAATTAATCAACCACATCCACTTGGAGGAGTTTATGAAAACAAGAACCAATCAGAGAACAGCTATTTGTAGACAATCAGGATACTGATATGTGTTAGTTTGTCCATTAAATTTGATGATGACCCAGCAAATGAAAAAAGAAAAACAAAACAAAGGCAAAGATGAAAAGAGGTGATGCTGCTTGAACTTCCATTTGTCCACTAGTATTTTGTAGGTCACCTATCAGCCTGTTCTCATGACTATGAAAAACAAGCACCACTAAAACAACTATGAAACAATTATCTGTGACAGACTTATGATTACAAAAGGATTAATTGTCCCTTTCTAGTTCAATGTACAGAGTTAAATACTGATGTTATAGCTCCATGCTGGAGTGGGAAAGGGTTCACCAATAATTCCTAATATTCAATTGATTAACCATCTTGACTCCTCATAGAAAATGAGGATTACAGTATCAAACTTGAAAACAATGTACAGCAAGAGAGCCTCTACATGGTTGTTTGACTTGTAAAAAATAACAGTCAAATCTCCTTCAAATCACCACACTATCTTAAAACTGTAAAGACATCAAATAATATTGTCCTATTTATATAATACAAGGAAAAGGCAACAAGAGGCTCAAAACTGGAACAACTTTTATCATGTCTGCTTATTCAGGATTAAGCTGGGACTAAATACATTTAACCTTGCTCTATCTACTTAATATCAAGGCAGTCATTCAAGTTTTTAATAGAAACCATTTCACACCAACAACCTATCATATTCCTGTTACTACTCCCTTAGTAGCTTTGTGTTCACTTGAGGTGTCAGTCATTTGAACTGATCGGTTTCTATTTTTGCACCAAACATTACATTCTTTTCAATAGTCATTACCATGTGGAACTCCTTTGCTATGATTCAGCTTCATAAGATGAATCAATAATACTCAACATAGCCTTCCTGATTTGATAGGGGTTCCTTTAGTCTAACAACTAGATCGAACATTTCTTGCTTTGCAATAATTTCAAATTTGTTCCAAGTCTGCTGACATTGTTTCACTCCTGTAAAAAAGTTGATGTACAAAAATTTCAATTATGCTGCCTATCTTTAACCCTTTTGTTACCCTATTCCTGTTGAAATACACTGCCTGTGTTACAATTAAGTTTGAAAATTAAACAAATTTATTAAAGGACCTGAAATATCAATATGAACTATTAGGCCAAGCTGAAATGCCTGATTGATTTCCTGTAAGAAATAATGTTCAAACAAAATCTTCAGTTGGTCTAAGCTTCCAATTTTGCTGTTGGCTTTCAATAATAAAGTATTTGAAGCAACAAAAACTATTAAGCAAATGTATTACAGGGTTATTCACATCTAGGTAGATTATATGGCTCTCAGTACAAGTACCTTTGCTATCAGCGAATTAAGTACAAACTTGATTCTCTGCTAATATTGCAAAAACTCAATGCACAATCCTACACAAACATTACACAAGGTACTACACATTATTACAACTTAATTTTTACACACAAAACACCAATCTGAGTTGCAGTTTTATCATTCATATTGCAATATTCCATTGTTTTGCTATAACTCTTTAGTAAATTTAAAGGTCTTGGATATTAGTAAATATAACAAATCACCACAGGATTGATGCAGTTAGATTTTAGGAATTCTTCCAATTCCTAAGCATTCTCTCTCTACATCAGCATAATATTTCTTAATATAGAATTGAAAATATCTAATGCTAGTTTTACCAAAGATTATATCATTAAGATTTTAACCTTGGTTATTTCTGTCTTTATGAATATTATAAATCATGGTAACTTTAGCCAACAGTTATAATATGGAATTACATTGGACTTGACAATTCAGGCCAAATAAAAATCAATGACACTATTTACTAAATGTGTTAGGCAATATTTAATATTCACAAACAGATTCTAATGTTTAAAGAACAATCTTTTGAACATTATTCATTTACTAGTTCTAGTTGTTGCCATACATTAAATCAAATTTTAAGCCTGCTTCTGTTGAGAACTATGATTACAACAAAAAACAAATATGAGTCCACTTAAAACTTAATCATACTTGGTTTTAAATAATAACCAACTAGCATTGAATAATTTTTTTGTACCTCTTCATCCTCACATCTAAAATGTGTTTTTCAGTCCAAGTATCAAAATGCAGAAAGTGAGATAATTCAATTAAACACTAAGTGGTACTAAGAACCAGCTAATACATGATTGAAGCCTCGGAAGTAAAACAATTGTATCTTAAAACAACAGCTGCTCTGGATACTGTGTAAAACAAAGTCACACATATCACAGCAAATATCCATATTCACAATTTTTTTAAGGAACTTAACATTGCTTTTCTTTCGAAGGGTGCATATCTTTCACTTATAACTTCACAGCTTCTGTCTGGAAATGTTGCTTAATAGTACCAATACATGCACCATTTAAGAAAAAAAAATTATGTATATTAAAAACAGATACCTAAATACCGAAGAGAAAAAGAGTGAATGTAGAAGGACAAGCTCATTGTAACAAGATATTGTAAAGCAAGAAAGAGAATCTGAATATATGGTTGTGACACCTACACTTGCGCAAGGCTGACAGACTGCTGTATGCAAGACATGTAGAGGAGAAAATAACACATGATATAGACAATGAACTTCTGGTTTTCAGAAGATTGGTACCAAAAAAGTTAAAGCTTTCAACCTTTCCCTGAAGCCCAACTGCTGTATAGAAGCAATCTTTTGTAAGGAGCACTAGATTAATTCAATTCTGCCATGAGTTTGACATTAAGACGTCATAGCTTAGACAAATAAAACAAAATAAAATTAGTGTCTCACATAGAACTTGTTCTAAAGATACAAACTGTGCCTCAAAAAAAAAAAAAAAAAAGGATTTTGATAATGTAAGAATAACAATATTTTGTGATGGGAAGGTGTAAAAGAATTTAGAGACATTCTGCTTTCATTTTAGCCTAAGTGCAGGAACAAAATTAGCTTACAGGGTACAAACCCAGGTCTAACTCAAGATGTTCAGTGTTTTCATTGTCCTCAATCCCCAATTTTAAAGGGTACACTTGTACCACCTGCACCTCCCTGTTCCTGAGCATATGCATTTTAGCTGTCAGAATGAACTATGGACAGATTGAAAGAAATTTTATATCTAAATAGCCATATCAGCAGAGTCAGAATTTTCCTATTCATTAGTCTGAGGAAAAAAGACCGAGCTATATTGAGTGATGTTACAAAGAATCCCTTATCAGATTCTTGATCCAAGCACTTGTAAAAAGAGATACTTTGTCAAGCAAGGATTATAATTGCTTTCCTATTGGGTGGTGCATTTAGGCTTGTCAAGAAATGAGAAAAGTGAAAAATAACAAAAATAATGGAAGCAGCAAATGAAAACCTATAATAATAAATAATAGATTTGTCCATAGAGTAGAAAAAATAAGAAATGGTAACAGAACAATGGGACAATTCTATATATGCAAGCAGACAAGAAAACCAATTAAAAGGTGAAACAAGTAAATTAAATCCAAGACAAAACAATGGAGTTAATTATTGTTAGTGAAACTCAGACATAAGACATGATAGGGAATGAATAAGAAATCAGGAAAAATCAAAATTGGATGTTGAAAAGAACAAAAAGAATAGAATTACATAAAATATATAGCTTCAATTGATTAGCGATCTCTCAAGCCTTATACCTCAGGTCCAGTGTTAAACACCCTAAACAATCCCTTGGAATTCCCTACCTACAGATAAGCCAAACATCCTGTACTAATCCAACTAGTCACCGATTTTTACTCAGGATTTCCATCCAAATGAAACAGGGAATGTTTAAGTCTCATTATATTTATTTGATTCTATCATTTCCTACTGTCATTAAATCTTGAGGAAGACTATCACTTCTCCTGTTACTACATTCCTTGCTGTCAATTATCAATGTTAATCTCTATGTCGTCTATTAGCAGCAACATTTGCAGATAATCTTGCGTTTGTTTCATGAGTTCATCTTCATGAGATTATTTTTAATTCTTTAGAGGCTAATTAATGGAGTCTATTTATAAACAAATGTCTTTTCCTATTTTTATTTTTCCAAAATGTGTGTTAAAGTAATTTTCCTAGAGTAAGCAACTACTTTTTAGTCCATATGAAACCCAGTAGTGGAATTCGCTTAAGGATAATGAAGATCAATTCAACCTTGGGACATTGAACTCAGAAGGCAGAGTTGACAGGCTTAGCTAAACTTGGAATCTAACATTGAATAAAATATTATTCAATGATTAATTGATTTTGTGAGAAAACAGTATCAACTACGAAATTTCTGTTTTGAATTCAGTTATGAATAATGCTTCACTCTCATTCTTACAACCATAAACAAAAAAAGAAAAAATATATGCATACAGGATCAGCAAAGTTCAAAGTTCAATTCTTACCACATAAAAATCATTTTTCTTTTGGATTGTATTGATTACAATCACATTACTAAGTTTCTATGGTAGTATAATGGGGCTTTTAGCTGGTGCTGGATAACTATCTAGACACTAACCAAGAACAAAACTTGTTTTCTTCAGTTGGGTTCAAAATTGAAAATCATATTTTTAGTAATCAAACCACATGTTTAATAATTTCTAAAAATTAGTTAGAAAAGAATGTTTATTTCTTTAACTATTTAAATATTTGCATCATGCTCCAGTGTCTCAGTTTTGGCATGGTTGTGATTACTATGGCTAGATACCCTTCCTAATGCCAATCACTACAGTGTACAAGGTGCATTTTTTTTTTTTTGTCACTTGCACATGTGAGCTCACCATGTAACTCACAAAACTGAAGAGCCTCCTCTACTGAAAAATGTAGTGGAGAGGGAGGTGGCTTCATGCAAGGAGTTAGGATGTTAAAGTAAGATAGAAGGGCAAGGAACAGGTTTGTTATGGAAGAGGAAGATACTTCTCATTGTATGAGGTTAGGTTAAGAGTAAATGGAATGGAGTCAGGAGGAGAAATAAAGATAGTGACAAGGTGTCAGAGTGTATCCCCAAAGTTTAAGAAGGTGAATAGAGTTTGGGGTCAGAAGATCAGGAATGGGGGGTAAAGGTTGAAAAAGTGTGGAGGAAAGCTAAGAGTAGAAGTGGTCAGGTATATAGAGATAAATATAGAGAAGGGTAAACAAAATTTGAGGAAGGTTGATGGTAAATATTAGGTGTTAAAAATGAGAGAAATATTAATAGGATGCCATTTAAGGGAGAATGAGTGATGATGGGCAATAAAGGGTGACCAATGGAAAATGAGTGAAGGACAATGTTAATGATGAGAGGTAAGATGTCAAAAGGAAGTGATTCAGGGGAGAGAAAAAGAAAATTGAATAGAAAAAGATATCTGTAGTTCTGCTCTCAAATACAGCAGCTGAATAATGTAGCTAGAAGACTGACGGTGGGATTGGTGACAAGGAGATATTGGCCAAGAGACCCAGTTGTGTGCATATCCATCATGCTTCCAGGGGTTCTCAATTATGATGTATCCCCAACTAACTGAGCCCTTTGTCATCTGAGACTAGTTTTCATCATTTTGTCCCACATTTTCCTGGGTTTCCCTTTTTCTACAGGTTCCATTCACTGTATGCAATCAGTTCTTTATACAGCTGTCCTCAACCACATACATCACTTACCTATAACTACAGTTTTCTCTTTTGTGCACAATATCTATTTCCTCTTAGTTTTCTCTCAACATATTTGTAGTTCATATATGACTCAGTTCATCCAAAAGAGAATGCTTGCTTCATTTCTATAGTTTTTGCAAGTCCTCCACATTCAGGACACAGGTCACACTACCATGTAGCAATAGTCTGTACACAAGCATTATAGTCTGCCTTTCACTCAAATTTTTTATTAGAAATAGTTAATAACATTGAATTTTCTCCAGAAAATTCTTATTCTGGTCACAATACATTGGGAACATAATCCTTCACTGTTAATTAGGTTACCTAAATAAACTATTTCTAAGGATCAAACTCTGCATTTGAATAACTATTTCCTGTGTATTCAGTGTTTATTGTTCCTGTGCATCTACCACATACAAAGTTTATTAACCTGCCGATAGTTCCACTGTGTCTCTTGTTTCTCCATAGTTTGTGCTATCTATCTACTTCATTTCTACATATCAAATAAGACCATTTCCTTGATGGAAGTAGAGGTCTGTCTGTTTTCCTACTTACTAAACTTTAGCCTTCACTAACTTGAGGCTTCTTGATTCTACTCCCAAACCTTGAATTTTCTTTATTCAGGAGTCAGCTATAAGAACAAGGTCATCAACATATAGATGTTCTCACAGGCACCTGATCTTAAACTGTTATAGCCTGGAGTTTTATGATGAATAAAAGATGACCTAAAGGTTGACTCGAATTCAGTTCTCTCTGCATACTGACTTAATCACTGCACTCATCCCTAACTACCACTTTGCACACAGCATCTCTGTACAAGGTTTTTATGGGTCTCACAAGACATTCACCTACTTCTGGCTTCTACAGTGGCCACCAGATCACAGAGAAAAGGACCCTGCTGAATGCTTTCTCCAAGTTGAATGCTAAGTAATGCAAATTCTAGCTAAGTACTTTTGCAGTTACCTCATTAGAAAGATAGCATCAGTGCTATCTTCATAGCACAATAAAAAAACTGCATCTCATCAATTGAGCTGTAACTCCAAAACTTTCATGACCTGATCCAGCAATTTAATATCTCTAGTTACTCTCAAAGGTATTCCTTTACCCTTGTAACAATTGACTATGATGCTAATGTATCAGTCACTGAGTATGACACATTCCTGTACAACTTCATTGACTATATGGATGACAAGGATACATCCTATTCTTACAGATACTTTAAACCTATCATGTTGTTCATGATAATTTCTTTCTTCTTATTCTTGTATACAACTTAGAATGCTTGTCCTGATTAGTAATCCATTCCTTAGCATGTCTTGTAAATCTGTGTCTTGTCAACCATACACACACACACACACTCTTAAGAGTAAATGTAACCATTTAGGAACAGATGAATAGAATGAAGTGCATTACTTAAACATTCAACAATACACAATTAGACAACGATCACATAAACCACATTGCAGATTAACTTAAATACAAGGATTACAAAAAGTATTACTTGATTAACACATAACCAACTCAGAATGACAATTTTGTATGAACAATGTGAAAGAAGCTGCTCTAGACCAAATCATTTTAAAAGTGAAAACAAGCAATCAATGCTAGACTATAGTAATGCTGAATTGACAGAGATAAAATAGGCAACCATTGAAGAAAGCAATGAAGACTAGCAAAAAGAAAAATCACAAGAAATAAGTTGACCCATCATCATCATTTAATGTCTGTTGTCCATGTTGGCATGGTTGGAGTTTAATCAGTGCTGGTAAGCTGGAAGGCTGCACCAGAATCCAGGTTTGGCACAGTTTTTTATGGCTGGAAGCCCTTCCTAACGCCAATGACTCCAAGAATGTAATGGGTGCTTTTATGTTACTGGCATGGGTGCCATTTGTGTGACACAGGTATCTGCCACAACTGATTTTGCTCAGCTTGATGAGTCTTCTCAAGCACATCAATACCAAAGGTTTAAGTCATTGCCTCTGTGAGGGCCAACACTTGAAAAGAACTCAGCCACTTTGCCTCTGCAAGGAGGCATATCAAAATAAAGTAATTAGGAGATTGGCATTTCTAGATCACAACTGAACAACTCTGACAAAAGCCAATAGTTGTAACCAATACCAGCAAAACGTTTTCTAACTTTTAGTGCTATGACCTCCTAAATGACTTCACTATTTATCTTCCTCACATCTCTTTGCTTAGTTTCCAGTTCTTTAGACTTTATTCTATCAACAGCTGGTTATAGCAAGAGCTATTCATTTACCTGTTTTAGTTTGGTATTAAATATTCTTAAAATGCTATTATCACAATACCATTGTTATATTCCGTGAGAGTATTCTACACATGAATTTTCTATTGATTTAAAGATTAATCTGTTTTTCAAATTTTTTAAAACCAAGGCTCAGTAGGAAAGAATATACTTTCTATCAAGGTATGTTGTATAATCATCAAAAATTAACAGTTTTGTTACAAAGTTCTAAAGAATTACAATTTTCTCAAATTTCAAAATACTGAAACTGGTGACCTTAGGTGGAACAAACAATCTTTGTACTTTTTTCTTTTGGCCTTGCAAATAAATAGAAAAGCATTTTTCAAAACCTCTTGGCAAACAATAACAGTTTGGAATCATGAAACATTGCAGCATTTTAACAATTTACCAGTTAAATTCAAGGATTGCTTCTACCTCTGAGAACTTCTGTATGAATGTTTATATATACATGTTCTGCAGCATCAAAATCCATTAAGGTTTTCCCCACTGTGCTAAGATACAAAGCAAAGACAATAATGATTTTTAAATTTAACATTCACTTAATGGAGATTTACGTTTGTTTACAGATTGCCAAACTTCACTCACTAAATACTAACCTTTGGCTTCTATGGTATCAAATGGATAAGATAGAAAAAAAGAATCTATCTTATGGTGATGGGGTCAACATAGGATAAGGAAGGTTAGTTTTCATTACACCTTTATCTGTTTCAACATTAAATTTTCACTTAATTAGCATTACCGTCAAATAATATAAAATATGCCACCAACATAGATACTTATGGCTTTATTGATTAAAATGTGTTTCATTTCATTTTCATTTTATCCAGTTTCAGCTCATGAGCTGTGGCCATGCTGGGGCACGAGAAAAATTTTCACAGAACTTTTTAACATGACTTGACACACACACACACACACACACACACTTGACAATAGAAATATGCAGTCAAATTGTAATCACCTAACAGCCGCTTTTCCATGCTTGCATGGGTTAAAAAAAATTTGAAGCAAATTTTTAACAACCAGATGCTCTTCCTGTTCTTAAGCTTCACCTATTTCCAAGCAAGGTAATATTCCTCTAGTCTTTCAAGCCAGATTAGTACAAATGGTCAAACATTGTCATAAAATATTACAAACATCACTTGTGTTATGATGACACTTGTTTACAATTAGAATGTAATGTCAAGACAAAGAAAATGTAAAACACACACAGGGCTTCCGCCTATTCCATTTACGAAATCCAATACAAGGATTTTGTTGACCTGGGGATATAGCAAAAGACACTTGTCTAAAGTGTGCAATGGGACTAAACCCAAATCTATGTGGCTGCAAAGCAAAGTTCATAATTACATGACCAAATCTAGCACTTATGTCTACTGACACGTACACAACTGGAAGTGATATTTGAAGTGTGTGCACACAAACATCAATAGTTCAGCAACTAAGTGTAAAAAGTGAAGTATTTAAATGGTATATATTGTAAACATAATATTTCTGTCTGAAAATTGAAACAAAGTTAAGCTACAACATCATAGTTGACCTGCAGAAAGAATTTGGTGTGATTTAGACTTTTATTGAAAACAGATTATACAACTTATGTATTCTGCAATGAGCAGCATGGTTAACTGATAAAAACCTAAAATCACTAGAGATAAAAGAACTGAAGGACATCTGAAGCCAATAGATAACATTATGAAAATGATCAAACTTATAGTATAGCTTACAAAGTACATATTAGTTGAGCATAAGACAGCTCTATTACAGACATCAACAAGAAGACAAGACTGACAGAAGGTAGGTAAATAATTATCCAGGCTTGAGCAAAGTGCTCAAAGATACTATATATATGTGTCCACAAGTAATCTGTTCTCAGCCTCATCAATTCAAGTCATTGTACGAGTCATAAAAGTGTTCAAGTTTGGCTGCTGATACTAATTTAATATGTCAATAACCTGTAGAGAGACAACACGATTCATTCATTTGGTTCTCATTGTGCTTTGTGGTACTTGAAGTAACAAGATCATTCCACCTTCCAACATTGAGAGTGTCCTTGATAGCTTGTTCCATTGTAAACCCTCTGCTTTTAAGATCTGTTATTGTTCTCTACCATGTTTCCTTTAGTCGGCTACATCTTGTGGAACCCATTGATAAGTGATTCTGACAATTGAGTTTGGTTTATAGCAGCAAACTTGAACCAGCCATTTCCATCTCCTTGCTCCAATAGTTTATTGGTTTCATGTTAGCCTTGGTGTGTAGTTGGCTATTTGAGATCATAGTTGGCCAGTAGACCTTCAAAATTTTTCATAAACAATAATTTTAAAACACCTCCAATTTCTTTTCAGAAACTCTTCAGAGAGAACATCCTTACCTGCTAACTCTACAGATACAAACTCTGGTGACCTCTAAGAGAATGTACTAAAGCTAATGTGAACTGCACTTCATCACAGCAACACTAATAAGTAAAACTATATCACCTCAACTATAGATAGCCAATTATCCATCAAAGTTAATACAAAACAATTCTCAGTCAACTCGTAGAAAAGGGAAGAGAACTTGAAAATAAAATTTCACAATAAATTTACATGCCTAGAAGAATAACTATGAAAATTACTATCATCCAAGATTATAGCATTCTATAATAACCTTTGTCAGTTGATCAATGCAGTCATGAGTAAACTATGCTATGTAGATGAAGGTGCATATAACTGAAACATGTCCAAAACTGTACCCCTTGCCTGCCAACTGATTTTATCCTGAACACAAATTCAGTTGCAATTTCATGAAATTATTTCCCACTTTGTTTAGAAGGTGCCAACAATTACCACTTCAAGTTTTTCTTTTCAACATCAGACCAAGTGTGAAATTTCAATTAAGAATATTTTGCGTATGTCATTCATTACTGATCCAAGTTGATGCCACTGACCAATTTGAGTTGCGCCTTCAGCTATTTTTTAATGAATGAGGTTTTAAATATCTTTTGTCTCAGTCATTAGACTATGGCCATGTTGGGGCACTGCCTTGAAGAATTTAAGTTGAAGGAATTCACCCCAGTACTTTTTCTTAAGCTTGGTACTTACTCTAATGGTCTTTGTGGCTGGACTGCAAAGTTATGGGGACATAAAAAATACCAACACTGGTTGTTAAGCAGAGGTGGGGAACAAACAAACATTATACACACACACAATGTACACAGTATAAAGGTACAAGCTACTAATAGTTTCATGCATTAGAGAGGCAAGTTTAGGCAGGTTTTTATAATATACCTTGTGTCTTCAAGCAATCTCCAGGCTCTGAGTCCATGGGCTATTCAACTTACAAATCAGAATGTTGGAAGCAGAGAGAAAATGAGAAGATTGATGGAAAAAGTGGAACAGTGAAAAAAAAAAAAAGAGAGAGAGAGAGAGAGAGAGAGAGAAAGAGAGAGAGAGAGAGAGAGAGAAAGAGAGAGAGAAAGATAGAGATAGAGAGAGAGAGAGAGAGAGAAAGATAATTAGGGTTATGTTTCCTTTGACTGTAGAATAATCCAATGGAGAGAGGTCCAGTCTGCAAGACAGCTACTCAATCCAGAGAGGGTGATATCCTCTAGTTTGCCAAAGGAAATTTGTCCATAAGTATGCATTTGCTGAAAATTTCTTATCTGAAATTCAGTGTGTGATGGAATTCTTAAAACTAAAAAGAATATACAATTTTTCAACTACACATACATTGCATTTCTTAGATCCATTAAGATATTGCATGGATTTCTCCACTTGATTGTATGTGGTGTGGAACTGGTCTTCAAACCCCATATTGGCTAACTATTTACAAAAGCAAAGCTACTGAGCTGGCTAGCACATATGAGGTATGAAGACCAACTCCACACCACATACAATCAAGTGGAGAACTACAGAGATATCCATGACATATGTTAATGGATCTAAGAAATGCAACTTGAGCATAGCTGAAAGATCAGTCATTTTGGATCTAAGAATTCTACTGCACTACTGAATTAAAAATGCAGGCATATGGACAAATTTCTTTTGGCGATGGAGAACACCACCCTCTGTGGATTGAGTAACAGTCTTGCAGACTGGACTCCTCTTTGATGAATTATTCTACAACTAGCTTTATTATGGCATTTCAGTCAAAGGGAACATAATTCTAATTTACTTGTTTTTCCATTTTTTTTCACCCTTCCACTTTTGCATTTACCTTTGTTTATTCTCGTGGTTTCTCTTGTTTCAGCAAAAGATCTGTAAGTTGAATAGGCCATATGCTCAGAACCTTAAGATTACATGGAGACACAAGATGTGGTATAAAAACCTGCCTAGACCTCCCACTATAATGCATGAGACTATTAGTAGCTCATATCTTTATATTGTGTACATTAGATGATATTTATATCCCATTGGATGGAGTATTACTGTTGTTGATCTTAATGGAGTACTACTGTTGTTGATCTTAATGGAGTACTACTGTTGTTGATCTTAATGGAGCTAAAAACTACTTATATATGTATGTGTAGTATAGAGGCAATTATGCAGATAAACAAATTAGACATCAAATACAATATACATACACATGCAAAATGAGAGAAAACAGAGGTGGAAACTTTCAGGTGATAAATCAATCTTCGAACTTCTCTGCATTAAGATCTGAAATGCAAGATCTCTATCCTGATGATGGAGGCTTGTCTCATCCAATGTTAATTAATAGATATGGCCATATATTGTGAGGAACTAATTCTACCAACATTATTATGGATCACCAAGCCCCCCAAAACAGCTGTTGGACTTATAGGACATTTTTTCCACCCCTTTAATTTTACTGTCATTTGTACTCTGTGTCAGTTGGACATAAATATCTATATATTTATAAGAATTCAACTGAAAGTTTCCACCTTTTATTTCTCTCATTTTGAATGTATACATATTTTGCATTTGATGTATTTTATATATTTGATGTGTCTAATTTGCTTATCCCAATAATTGCTTTTATACCCACTCAACTTCATCCCTCTTATAACCTTTCTTTACCTTGTGGAATGTTCCTCTGTAAAGACATCAGAGTCTAAGTTCGAATCCTTTGAGCACTACTAAGTGTCTTCTATATGGAGAATCTTTGGATTTCATTTGTGAACTATATATGTAGTATATATGTACACTCGCATGTGTGTGCATACACACACACACACAATGGACTTCTTTCAAGGATTTTGTTGGCCTGAGACTACAGCAAGAGACTTGCCCAAGGTGCCATTTAATAAGACTGAGCCCAAAACCATGTAGTTGGTGAGCTAACTTAACACATAGCCATGACTGTGCTTTTATATATATATATATATATATATATACACACATACATATACACACACACACACATAAATAATTTTAGCAAACCATATAAATTTATAAATAACCAAATTAACATTGATGAAAGAGTAATCATATGTTCAATATGTGTTAACACTTATTAAAAAGTTTCATAAAAGTACAAAAATAACCATAAACAAAAGCACCATCCCCTGATTCCAAACAGTTTAGCCACACCTACTCTCTATAAACAAGCAGCCACTCCTTACTAGATGGCTAATAATCACCAGAAAACAACAGCTGCTTATACCAAATATTTATTTATTTATGTGTTTCAGCCAAGTGGCTGCGGTCATGCTGGTGCACCACCGTGAGAAATATATATATAATATAAAAACTATAGCCATTAGCACTTGAGCAATCACTCAACCAGTTAATAATAGTCAATTCTCCCTCATTTCACAAAAAAAAAAACCAACTCTAGACAATGTAGTCCTCGATTAAGAAATAGGGCAGGATGGTCGAAGTTGGAATACTTATGATCACAGGCCTACTCAATAAGGGATGATGTAGAGTTACACAATATACTATCAGTTTGCAGTGTTTAGCTGTACAGGGTGCAGCAGAAAAATGTCACATATTTTACACAGCTTATGGAATTGGAGAAGCTAGACTGACGGTATGGGGGTCTTCATGTAGATAATATTTTGAACATTTTTCTTTCTGGTTACCATCAAGGTTTGGACTGTTTGATGTTGAAAGGTTTCTAAAATTGGGGAAGTTTTTTTTGTTGTACCCTATAAAATTAGATACAAATTCTGCTTTCACTTCTCATTAGTGGCTCCACTTGTTTATTTTCATCTTGAAGACAACTACAGATATGACCAAAACTGTTATCATTTCCAATTAAACATGTTAGAGATTATGAAATGTATACCATTAAAATCAATTAAAGGACTTTCTAGTTTGTTAGGTCCAAACGAGCATCAATGAAAGACTATAACCCTAATAACACATAAAAAGAAGGTTTACTGCCTAAGTTAATTGTCAGATTCATACACCTCACTGGGTCATCATGACAATACACTAAGACTCAGAAACAACTATAAATATCTAAAGAGCAGTGTCTAGATTTTACTACAGTTATAACAAGCTTTAATTTCTGAAACACTAATTCTAAAGACAGCTGATACTTAGCAAAGAGTGAACTCAATTTGTTACAGCAAAAATACAATTTAAAACATAAAAGAGACCACTTTATAGTTTGACAAAGGTTATTAATATTCTTTGGATTACTGTAATCCTAATTAATGATACAAAAATACCATACAAAAGTAGCCAACACCGGAGCTATTGAAGGTGCCTTTTTGTGGTCATTCAACCTGTTAAGATATAATACCCAAATGTCACCTAAATCACATACCTATCTGAACAAAGGACAGATGGGATAATGTCTTGGGTACACTATGCCTAGAAAAGAAAAAGCAAGATGATTAAAGCTGGAACATGTTTGATTGCAGGCCTACTTGGACTAAAACAGCAACAAAATGATACTTTTCATATTTTGATAAGACTATGGAAGTTAGGATAGTGAAAGTTGGTAAGATTCTTAGGACACAAACGAAACTGGACACTATGATGGTTTCCCCCGCCCCAACAGGGTATGAACAAATCGAACTTGAAAGTAATGAAAAACTAAGTTGATTTCGTTAAGATCTGAACTGAAAATCATTCAACGTCCATTTTCCTTGCAAGCATGAGTTGGATAGTTTAATTAGAGCTGGTAAGGCCAGGGACAGCACCAGACTATTGTCTGTTTTGGCATGATTTCTACACTGGATGCCCTTCCTAACGCCAACCACTCTGTAAAGTATACTGAGTGCTCTTAACATGGCACCAGCATCAATTCTGCTGTGGTGGACGAGTCTTGAGTACAGCAATGCCCCAGATATCTCGGCCCATAGTTATTTTCGTAAGGCTCAGTGTCTTGAGATCGGCCTTGACGGAAATTATCTAATCCAGTACTTGCTTGTTAACAGCGACTCCAGTCACCCTTAATTATTTTTAACTTAACGCACACGGCTGCGGAATTACCAGTAATCATACTGAATTAATCTAGTATATCACTGATAGCTATTTGCTATCAGTATATTACTGATAGCTATTTTCGTGAACGAAAAGGATCAAGAGATTTTATTCCACTATGTTTGTCAACTTCATACTTTAACAGCCACAATAATAAATCCACTTTTTTCTCGTCCACCTTATTCCCTTTGCTTTAGGAAAAACAAAAACTTGATAGAAATAGATCAACACTTCACATTGATCGTATGAGTAAGCGAGTGTAGTAAGAGTTTGATGGCTTCCATATTGACTTGTTCCGAGAAAGATTTACAATTTTACATTCACATAAAAAAAATCCAAAAAAATCGGGAAGCCGTTGGATTTCCACTTGCCTGGTCTCAGAGAAGTACCCGCAATGGCAACCAGGGTTAAGTGGCTTTACTACAAACTATCAAAAATATCGATCGGTTTTCGTCTGTCAGTTTAGCACTATACAATATATACATGTACACACACAAACATACATGCAATGTGTGTGAGTATGCATAGTTTGTCAGTTTAACGCCACACAGTTAATGATATGTACAATGATTCCACTTGAGAGGTTATAGTTGATATCAAACAGTGTATTACTGGTATTTTAAGGAAAGCAAAGCTGAAGTAGGGGCGATTTACATTTAGAAAAGCAATAAAAGCAGACAGCGAAACCATTATTATTTAGTTCATTCAAAACAATTGTGATTAACTGAAAACAAAATGAAAAATGTCCCATAAACGTGTGAAATTGTTGCTTGTTCAAAGATTGCATTCAATTGAGAATTTTTATGAAATAAAACTTATGAATCTAACAAACACCAATTACTGCAAGTAAGTAATAACAAAAGGAATGGAAAGAGGAAGAAAGACAGGGAGTGGGAACCCTTGTGTTTGTAGTAAAACGCTTCCGTATATAGAAAAGGTTTTATAGAGAAAAATACTTGGAATTCAACAGCGACCATAAGTCTCTGCCTTATATGTGTGTGTGTGTGTGTGTGTATATATATATCACACGTTATTGGTGTTTTAAATAGTAATAACTACAACATATACATACAGTAAAACTATATACAAATCTGTATTTAGTGAAGTGTTAAAATGCATACTTAAACTGTTAATATTTAACGATTTCACTCACGTCATTAGAAAATGCATGAACATTACAACTACTCAAAACCCTGTCCTTAAATGAATAAAAAAAAAAGTGGCGGAGTGAAAGAAAGTTGGTATCTAGTGAAATAATAAATGAGAATTAGAGATAATTTAAGATTATCTGAAAACTTGACAATGTCTGAATCAACAGTGTAGAAATCGCATTGATTTTTCTAATGGATGTCTATCATCTCAGTGCTGTTTGATTTATTTATTCATTACGCCACACAATATATCATCAACAGTAGTTATTGGGAGAAAACAAGATTAAATATATTTATCTACGTTGGTGTTTTAACACAAGTAGAGAGGATGAGTGGTGATTGAACGAGGGTACCTGTATCTTGTTAAATATACACACACACAAACAGGAACTAAATATAAAATGAAAATGCTCGATTCCTCTCTACAACTAATAGTTTTAGTAGGAAGGAAGGAAATCAATTCCGCTGTATATTCCAAAATATTTGATTAAAAAAAAAAAAAAAAAAAAAGAAACAACCAAAACGTTGAATGGAGTCCGACACTTCGATGGAGTTTTTTTAAAACTCGGGCACGATGACATATTGCGAGTATTAATATTTTCAAGGTGAAGAAAGAAATAGGCAAACAACGTTAATAATTATCGGAGATGAGGAGAAAATGAGAGAAAATATTTTTTAGGGAAGCATATTATATAAACATATATATATATATATATATATATATATATATATATATATATATATATATATATATATATATATATATATACACACACACAAACACACGTATATACGCCACTTCATAGACTAATAATGGATAGGTAAAGATAAAAGGGTAAAGATGTGTGAAAAAGAAGGGTGGAGGGTATTTATTTAGGATTTACCATTGAATAAATACTTGTTGGTGACCTTCGAATAAAAATCAAAGAATTTCGTCGAAAGAAAAGGAGAAGCGAATGTAATAATAAGGGTTTGTTAAATAATTCGGCCACAGAATAAAGCAATAAAAAAATGACTTAACGATTCTTTCGACCGGCAACACAAGATAATAATTTATATATATATATATATATATATATATATATCCGGTGTGGGGGGGGGGTCTCTCTCTCTCTCTCTCCCCATATTTAACCCCCAGAAGACTTTTAACACCACTGACAACATATTATTGGCAGTAAAAATAAATCAGTGAGAAACGTTATTTACCATATCAGCCGTGTCACCTCAAATAAAAGATCTGTGTCTTTCTGTCACCCGCTGTCCAAAATATAGATATACACGTCGGTGAATGCGGCAGATTTATCGTGGCAAACCCTTCAAGGCCAGCACTGTCATCTTGCACCTCTTATGCGGAAATACTTATTACGCAGGTCAAAAACAACACGGAAGTAGCTGACTGGACGCAAAGGCGACTTTCACTGGCTTTCTTCTACGGAAATCTTTACTTGATAAAACATTGTAGGCAAAGGAGTTATGGAGTATTTTGTCTTTGATCATTAATGATACATTTCAATTACTTAGTGATATTTCTATGTGATATATACTACATTCAATATTACATATTTATATAATAAGTATATTTATAGTGAATGTTTACTTTTTATATCGCTTATGTTGAACCATATTTTTATTTTCTTCTTCCCTCGCCACCGCAATTCAGTCAGTAATTCATTTACGAAGGTTTCGATTCTCTTGATATTATGTCATTTACATTTATTATATTTACATCGTACTCTGCTTTATGCCGTTGCTCGAACAAAATCGTCATTCTTCTTTAATTTATCTCACTAAATTAATAATTATATTTTTTTCGATGTTAAAAACATTTTTTCCTCAAAATTATTCAAATAGGATATTGAATTTTTTGGACTATGATTAAGAGAATATCAATTTATAACGTTACTACGTGTGTGCTCACTAATGAAGTAGACTTACAACTAAAGGCGTTCCAGCTTTGACAATCCGGCTTTAGTATATCTAGAGCTACATTATCCAATGCGACCTTCGTTATTTTAAGGCTACGGCTAAGAGAAAGTTGGCTGCTATTTCTAGTCGATCGACCGTATAGAAGTTGTGTTATTTATTTATGTTTATACTAGATGGCGTCTATTTTAGTGAAAAAGGACAAGATTTACAAAAGTAAACAAGAAAATAGTTGAAATGGAAAAGAAGTGAGTAAGTAAACGAAAAAAAAAATAAAGACGAATGTACACTCGCTCATAGACTGTAACAAAGGCAATGGAGGACCCCTTCAAAATAAAATAAAAAAAAGGTTGAAGCAACCTTAAACACGGTATTACCTCGATATTACCGGGTTTTGGAGGTTGTTATGGGGAAACAAATTTGACAACAAAATTATACAAGTTAAGGTTTTAAATTTTATTTTTAATGAATTTTTAAGACAAGTGAAAAATTTGGGCAAAGCAAATTTATCTGTGTACGAATGTAGGAGAGCACACCTTGTCACTAAATACCGCTGAAACAATTACAACGAAATAGCAAAAAAACCTTTTTATTCGTTGTCAGTGAGTCAGTTGAAAATATAGAAGAGAATACCAAAGGAGACAAATATTGGAATATTTGAGAATTAAATATATTGAGAGTTTTTTCATATCCTATACCACCACTTTTTTTGTGTGTGTGTGTTCATTAGCTCCCAGTAACCTGAACATTTATCCTTAAACTTGGCTTCGAAGTGTTTGGTACAACTTGCAGGTTATTACTTGACAGGGATTGCAATGTGAATACTACATTGATTCCCAAAACAATACCTTGGTCAACTCCAAATGGGGAGCCACAGTACACGTATGTTAATTACTGCTCTGACTTGGGCTATTTCTCTGTAGAGTATGGATGTTCTGTCTTGGAGAGATTAACCCATGCTAAGAAAATTGATCCAACATTGAACAACACCTACCACCTGATCACTGGTTGCATGCAACGCATCAACATGTCCTCACTAGCATCGCCCTTACTGTTATGAAATGGAAAGTGGCCTCTTGAGCCAAAATGACAAGGGCTACTAGTGATGTATGCCACCTACTCCATAAATGCCAACTCCAGGCCCAACAACTGAAGTCAAGAAGCTTCCTCAGCTTGTGGTGAACATGGCTCAAATGAGTGGGCTTACTCCTAGCATGCACTTGTAGGTAGGGGAATACAGCTGGGAGGTGGTACCTAACCTTAGTAGTAAATGTAATCATGGATTTGTGGTGTGCATTGATATGGTAATGTCCTCTTAGAACATTTCTATATTTTTTAGGAAGAAAGATAGTGTCCATGGCCTGTTACAGGGCTCTGAGATGAGTGATGAAGTACCCAAAATGGAAACTGTTGTAGTGAAAATGGTACACTCTTTTCCCCATGACAAAGTAGTATGATACAGCCACTATAAAGTCAGTCAGTCATTGTAGGAGGTCAGAAGTAGTAGAGTCTTTTTGGAATTTGAGTTGTCGATGACGTAGAGTTTTTATGTGAGTTGCAAAGTTGAGTATTTTTTGTTGTAAAATTGAGTGTCAATCATTGGTGTTAATTGTTGATATTGTTTGTGTTTTTTTGTGTCTTCCCGTTGTGGAAAATGGAGAAAGCACCGGTAGGTAGCCAAAGTTATGCGGCCGCGACTGGAAAAGGAACAGAGGAAGGAAAGCTGGAAATAATCGAAATTAAGGTTGATCCGAAGAAGATGAAGGAATGTGAGAAGTTGCTGGCGAGGGTCGGAAACACGCTGACGTTAACACTGCCTGTGGAACTGACAGAAGGTGTAAGAAAGAGAACTGTGGTTTTTAAAACCATGAAGGTGGCAACTATAAGGATAGAGCTTGCGACAGTTGAGGCGATCGAGGAGTGCCTGAAAGGTATCAGAAAGCAAGCAACTTTTGTAACTAGAGGAAAAAAGTATGCCACTGTGGAGGTACAATTTGCAACAGAAATAGAAGCAATTAAGAACTCTACGGAAGCTATACGATCGGAGGAATGGGTGCTGTTGCCGTCGTACTGTGGCAAACGTGTGGCCAGAGTGCGAATAGGCAAACTACCCCCAGAACTAGATGAAGCATGGCTCATGACAGCAATAAAGTACAACATGAAGGAAGAGGCCAAGATATTGAAGGCCACAAGAACAAAGAGTGTGGATTATTGGGGATATGGAATCGAACTGACTATCCAGGCAACAGTGGAAGACCTTAATAGAATTGACGAGGAGATAGCGCTACCTGACGACCAAAAATTAAGAGTGAAAGTGGAGGGCAGGCCGCCTACATGTTTTGCATGTGGCGAGAAAGGCCACATGAAGGCGAGATGCCCGCAGAGAGAACCAACAGAAAAACAGGAAGACACGAACCAGGTAGTACAGACAGAGACAGAAGAAAATACAACGGAGGAGGGATTTACGGTAATGGAAAGAAAACGAAGGAGGAGTGGAAGAACAAACTCACCACCAGAGAAACAGAAAAAGAAGAAAGAAGAAGTGGAAAAGGAAGCTGTAACCAGAGGGAATGCAGATGAAGAGGTGACAGAGAAAGAAAGAGAGAAGGCAACTACTAAACAGGTGGATTTACAAGAGGAGGGAACAGCGATAATGACTCCGGTTTCCCCAGCGAAGGAAAAGGTTTCGAGAGTTGAAACATCTGACGATGAATGGGATAAGTGGTATGGAGTTCGAGAAGGAAATACATCAGTAACAGAAGAAGAAGAGAAAAAATCAAGAAGATGGAAAAACAATTGGAATTTTGTAACTTACTAAAAAAATAAGGAGACAGAGAAGAAAATTCTTAAATTCAAGCACATTATAAGAATTAAGTTACCAACAGATGTCTATTCTGAAAATGTGAAGGCCATTGTGGTCGATAGGGTCACATACGAGAAACTAAAAGACATGTGCGGAAACAAAATTGATCCGCCCGGAGTAGCGGTGATGTTCGATGAGCTGCCACCAGTGATCGAACTCAGGGATTTGGAACCGTTTATGAGGTATTAAAAAAAAAAAAAAAAAAGAACGAAAAAAAAGTAAGTGTTTTTTTGTTATAAATATAATTTTTAAAAAAAGGAGAGAAAAAACAGATAATTAAGAATTACACAGAAAAAGTGAACGATGGTAAATTGTTTATATAAACAATTCAAATGGTACTACATGGTTATGGGGCCCATGCAGCCATTTCATTTCTTCATTATATAACATCTCATTGTCATTCGGTTTATGTTTTGTGTCCCCATTGTGGTGTTGTGTCTGTCCTTGTAGTGTCCCCATCTGTGTTGTGGCCATAGTGCCAAATAAAGAAAACAGTAGTAGAGTTGTATGAGTTCTCAGTTGGAGTCAGTGTTAATTACGTGATATATATATGAGTTTGAGTTACTGTGAAGGTAGACATTTCAAAGTCATTGTCTTGTGGAGCTATCAGTGATAGCATGATTGACAAGTCAAAGATAATAAGATGTAGTATACCATATTTGTGGCAACAAGAATATTACGGTACAACATATTAGTGGCGACAAGAATATTACAGTATGGACAACAACATACAAGTGGATGAGGATCCACATTATCACTGTAGTGACGAGGATATAAACAGTTCACAAGAAAAGAAACAATTCACGCGATTGATGTTGAAAAATTTTTCATGTGGAGAAATTAAAAACTCAACAGAAGAGTAACAAACATTTTTGTTGTATAATTTTACAAAAAATCCATAAAATTATGGGAAACATTTTAGAGGGCTTAGCTAAGTTGCAAAAACAGCAACAGCAACAACAACTCAAAGAACAACAATAAATGTTACAGCAACAAATACTACAACTAATGAAGTTGGTAACAAAATTTGAAATTAAGTTTTCACCAGACAATGTAGAAAATTCAAGAAATAAACTTAAATATGACCTGGAAGAAGGAATCACTTTCGAAGATTTGAACAAATTTTCTAAAAAGAATGCCAAGACTGGACGGACGAAATGAAAATGTCTAATGCTGAGGAAACTGGTGACGATAGAGCATGAGAAATACTTTAACTTTATAATACCTAAAAAAGTTTCTGACATAAATTTCACAAACACAGCTGACATTTTATGCAGGATGTTTAGTGAAAAAACATTGTTGTTGAACACACATTGGAAATGTTTGAACACTGAGGAAAGCGATGATGAAGGCTTTACCTCATATGTGGGTAGAGTGAACAGAGAGAGTGAGAGATTTAAACTAGATGGAAATGAACCAGGATATAACTCTCCAGAAACTGTCAGAAGAGTGCGATATAATATTAAAAGTAAGGCATGACTGCACAGCTCCAACGGTTTATGTAAAGAAAAAATAATACATTAACAGTGTGTGCAGACTCTTTAACTGGATTAAATGACTATTTACTTGAACACAACTATCCATTACCAAGCCCAGAAGAAGTGTTCTCAAAACTAAATGGAGGGAAAATTTTCTTGAAGTTAGACCTCTCAGAGGCCTATCTACAAATAGAAGTAGAGGAAGACTGCACACACCTTTTAACAATCAACATACACCATAGATTGTATAAATTCAAGTGGTTTCCTTTTGGAGTAAAAGCGGAACCTGCCATATTCCAACAAGTGATGGACGCAATGTTAAATGATTGTGACTTCGCTATTGCTTATCTCAATGATATGTTGATAAAGAGTGAATCAGTAGAACAACATGTCGAACATATTAAAAAAAGTGTTCGGAAAAATAAATGAATACGAGTTTAGACTAACAGAGGAAAAGTAAATTTTTGATGAGAAAAATCAAATATTTGGGGTAAGTAATTGATGAAAGTGGATGAAGGCCAGACCCATCAAGGGCAACAACAATATGGAATATGCCTCCCCTAACAAACATCAAATTGTTACAAGCATTTTTAGGCTTGGTAAACTACTATCAAATACATGTCCCAAAGATACACAACACAAAGGCTCCACTAAATGTACTGTTAAAAAAGGATGCCAGATAGTTTTGGTCAGAAAAATGCCAGAAGGCATTTGAGGAACTATAAAGCATGTTAACTTCAGACTTGTCACTTACATACTTCAATCTGAAAGTTGGAAACGATACTGGCAACAGATACTAGTGAGTACAAGGTAGGTGCCATACTCCTACACAAATGTGAAGATGGCAGCCAAAAGGCCATAGCTCAAGTGTCAAGAACGCTATTGCTAGTAGAAAAAAATTATAGCCAAATTGAAAAAGAGACATTGGCAATTATACCTGGCATAAAAAAGTTCCACAGGTTGATACATGGTAGATGGTTTAAACTACATACAGACCATCACCCATTGCTAACAATTTATGGATCCAAGAAAGGAATCCCAGTACATACAGCAAACAGGTTGCAGTGATGGGGCACCATACTACTAAACTATGACTACGCAATGGAATATTTACCTTCAAAAAAGCTAGGACATGCTGACAGCCTATCCAGGTTTATACCCAGAAATAGCAAACCATTCAAGGACACAGTAATAGCAGCCCTAAGAGCCAAAATGGAAATTAAATACATAATGTGAAACATTGTAAGAGAGTTACTAATAACTCTGAAGGAGATAAAGCAACATGTGCCAAAAGACAAATTCATTAATGAAAAAAATTATCTCTGTGGTCAGCGAAAGAAAATAAAAAAAGATTTGGTAATAAAAATCTAGAGGTTAACATATATTCAACATGTAATGGCGTACTGATGTATAGCCAAAGTGTAGAAAAAAAAACTAAAAAGGGAGATGTAGTGAAAATGGCACACCCTTTCTCCCGTGACAAAGTGGCATGACAGGCCACTATAAAGTCAGACAGTCAGTCATTTTAGGAGGTCGATAGTAGTAGAGTCATTGTAGGAGTTCTCAGTTGGAGTCAGTGTCAGTTATGTGATATATAAAAGTTTGAGTTACTGTCAATGTAGATGTTTCAAAGTCATTGTCTTGTGGAGCTATCAGTGATAGCATGATTAACAAGTCAAAGATAATAAGACATGGAATACTGCCACAACATATTAGTGGCAACAAGAATATTACAGTACAGACAACAACATACAAGTGAACAAGGATACACTTTATAACAGAGACCTGGTCAAGACACTTGCAACAGTGTAGGCTCTGCTAAAGGAGTTAAACCAGCAATGGATTAAGTCTATCACCTATGTAGTTCATAGTGGGATTTGATCTCAGAATACAAACAGTCAGAATAAATGCCACAATTTTATCAACCCTGAATGGATAGAAAGGCAAAGTTGACCTCAGAGAGCAGAGCGTCAGAAGAAATCCCATGAAGTTTTCTGTCTAATATCACTGTGCAACAAATTTCAGGTTAAAAAAAAGTACAAGTTAAGTAAGACTTATTTCTGGGTCAAAAAATTGTCCTGATTCTGATTCTGACATTTATTTCTCCAGATTAGGTACCATTTTCCTATACCATGAACCATATGTTTTATAATATACTGCATAATATTGCGTATTGAACACAACATTGCAAATACTGAAAGTTACAAAAAACAAAACAAAAATTTAGTTGGTATAACAAAATATATCTTGGTTATGAATTAAAAACACACCTGTCAGTTTAAACAACTTTTGTCCTTCTAAGCCTCTTGTGTGGAGTGTGATCTTTTTTTATACCCTAGCAGTTGTCTTCCAACATGCCAGGGTTCCATTTTCCTTTGAACCGTCACTCCATCACTGAAATATCCTGATGGAATCTTTCGCCATGTTCATCACTCACATCACCAAGATTTTCCGCAAAAAATTAAAATGAGAGCGAAGCACATGAACTTTTAGAGACATGTTACATTCCCTATCATGATAATGACTCAGCAGATCATTCACAACTTGCACATAGTCTTCTGAACGATGGTTGCCCAGGAAGTTATCGCAAACTTTCTTGAATGACTCAGAAGCAAGCTTCTCTTTTCTCTTAAGATGTGTGATAAAGGTTTCATCAAGTACAATATTTTGAATTTGGGGACCTATGAAGAAACCTTCTTTAATTTAACTTGACTCAGGGAAGGGAACTTTTTTGCAAGATATGCAAATGCGGAGGACTCCTTGTCCAAGTTTTTCACAAATTGCTTAAACAAACCAAGTTTAATATGTAAAGGTGGTACAAAAATTCTATCACTTTTCCTAAGTGGTTTGTGCATGGTGCTGTGTTTTCCTTGCTCAATTTTATCTCGGATCGGCCAATCCTTGCGTACATAATGTTCAGCTCTTGCTCTGGAATTCCATAAGCACAGGAAGCAGCAACATTTTAGTATAGCCAAGCTGAAGGTCAGTAAGCATGGCCACAACCTTAAAATCTGCACAAATATGCCAAGTATGGTCATCATACTCTATGCTTGTTAGAATTGCTTTCAGATTTTCATATGATTCGTTCATGGTTGTGCTATAAGCTATGAGAACAGAAGGTAGAGTGTTACCATTGTGTAGCAGAACAGCTTTGATACTGTCCTTGGATGCAACTATGAAAAGTCGCCAGTTGGTTTTATCATATGGTATTTCCAGTTGCTCAAAAAGTTCAGTGATGTCATTACAAAAGCATAAGTCATCCTTATGAATAAGGTGAATAATGCAAGTAGATCCTCTTTATGCTTTCTGTACAGTGTTTCCTTCACTCCTTTCTCAAGAAGATGACGTTCTTGAAGCCTTGATGCCAGAAACTCACTTTTCTCTTTGGTTAAATAGAGATCCCTGCACAAGTCATTTAGAGCCTCTTGAGAAAATGGTATTGGTTTATTCTCGCTTTCTGGATCATTGGGCTCCACACATTCACCACTGGAATGTTCATCAGCACTGCTGGAAATCTGCATTTCTTGATCTGGAGGTTTGGGCACAAGTAAATTTTCTGAGTGCTCTACTGGGCGCATTGCTGATTGCAAATTTGGGTAAACAATGTGTTTCTTTTTCTTTGCTGTAGTACAGCCTGTAAAGTCATGGTGACAGAAATAGTAATCATTAGAATGATCTTTCTGCTCACGCCAAATCATTGGCACACCAAACTTCATGTGAACATTTTTTCCTGCATACCAGGCACTCAATGTTTTCACACATGCAAGGCAACACACATGAGGAGCCGGTGACTTATCCTGGTCTCCTAAGTAACAATTGAAGTATGCCTTGTATATTTTCTTGATATGGTGTGTAAAACTGCGCTTTTCTTTAGCAAAAGTCAATTCCCCACAGATATAACAGAATCTGTTTGGATCATTTTTGCACTGTCTTGCACTCATTGTTGAGAACAAATAAGATCTGAAAGATAAAAAATAACATTAAACACAAGCTTTGAATCACATTGTAGGTGTTACTAAGACGGATCTCTAGCCCTGGGTTAAAACCCATTTTACAATGCGGTAGAGAATTATATTTAATAATAATGACAAAAAGGGATTACAGAGACAATTCTGTAGAAACCATGCCTAATTCAACAAAAAGAAGGCCAGAAATGGATTTACCATGTCATTTTTCATATAAAAATGGCCACAGATCTCTTGTACTTTTTTGAATGTTGCACAGTGTATTCTAATAACTTGATTTCAATGCAAACCTTATGCATTATATAACCTGTCCTGGTCCAGTAATGGTTTTTGCATTGTGTTGCACTTGTGTAAAATGCTACTGAGGTTGACTTTGCCTTTTATCTTTTCTGGGTTGATAAAAAATGACTAGTCAATTTTTTGTGCTACTGGTATTGACTAAACGCTTTCTTCAAAATTGCTAGTCTTATGCCTAAATCAGAAAGAATTATTGTTGTTATTAGGGCAGTAAGCTAGATGGATTGTTAGTGCATAGGACAAAATGCTTAGTGGGATTTCTTTTGGCTCCATACATTCTACATTCAAATACTGCCAAAGTTAGCTTTACCTTTCACTCTTTTGGTGGTGGTAGTGGGGAGTCAATAAAACAATATACCAGTAAAATACTGGAGTCGATGTAATTGTCTTACTCCTACCCCTAAAATTGCTGGTGTTGTACGAAAATTTGAAACAGAATTGTTAGCACACCAGACAAAATGCACAGAGGTATTTTGTCCTTAAATTCTGAGTTCAAATGCTGCCAAGGTCAATTTTGCCATTCATCTTTTTGGGGGCGATAAAATAAATACCTGTCAAGTACTGGCATTGATGAAATTGACAAGCACCCCCACCTCACAAAAAAAAAAAAAAAAAATTCAGGCCTTGTGCCTTTAGTAGAAAGGATTATTATTATTATTATTGTTATTTTCTCTTTATCACAGGTTTTGTTGGAGCTCCTGAAGTCTTGCATGTGTAGCGAGCCGTGTCAAGGAGGCAAACCTTTTGTAACAGTTCTACTGGGCACTCTATTCCAATTTCCTTTATATTCCTCTTGATGCCTTATTATTATTATTATTATTATTAAGAAGATGGTGAGCTGGCAGAACTGGTAGTATGCTGGACAAAATGCTTAGTGACATTTTGTCCATCTTTATACTCTGAGTCCAAATTCTACCAAGGTTAACTTTGCCTTTCAGGATTGATAAAATAAGTACCAGTCAAGTACTGGAGTTCATGTAATTAACTTCCTCCATTCCTCAAAAACTGCTGGCCCTGTGCCAAAGTTTGAAACTGTAATTATTACCTCCACCTTAGCGAAGGCAGAGGTATTGTTTTGAGTCGTGTTTGTTTGTCCAGGGACAAGATATCTCAAGAATCACTGGATGGATTCAGATGAAACTTTCAGGGATGTTTGGCCTCAAGACTGACAGGAACTGATTAGATTTTGGGATCAATCCAGTGCCGGATAAGGATTCTAGATTATCGGTTATATTTACTTTACATGATTATGATCTTACGTTGACTTTCAAGTTTTTCTTAATTATCTCCCTTTAGTCTGTTTCCAAAGTTTTATTTTCATTTCTCTATTATTAATTTTACTCATGTCTCTATCTTACTAGAAACTGATGGATAAAGAAATCAAACTACATAGACAAACAACAGCAAACCTGTTCAGAAATTAAATAACACTAACATATTTTTATAATATATATATATTATATATTATACATACATATTAACACTTTACAGTATACTTACATATATACATACATCTATACATTGATCTAAAACAACAGGAATACTAAAGGAAGGCTGGAGTTTAAGAGAAGAGAAAACCAAAAGGTCTCATACTGTTCATATAAAAATTCCTGAGTAGAACTAATTATTATTACCTCTGCCTTTGAAACTATTTTGAATGGTGAATTTGTTAACTTTGGCTTGTATTAGATAAGGATAAACTATTTATTACTGTTACTAAATTTTCTACAGCCACCTTCACATTCCATGACTACCATTGGGATCGATCAGGGCACAAGTATTCTAGATTATTTTTCCATTTTTTTTTTAACTTAATTTTTTAGAGCAGTCAGGTTCATTTTTAGTGTTCTCATTTGTGAGAGCAGTCAAGCTTATTTCAGATATTCTTATTCTAAAAATCATCTCTGGCTAATCGTTGAGAGAACATTGGTATTGCCTTGGCAGAAGTTTGTGCTCACTGAGTGCTCTTGTTATTATTGATTAATTCTCAGAACGTTTGGTCTTGTTTGTTCTGGTAGATTTTGTGAGAGTGGACAGCAACCTGCTGTCAGAGGTCTCTCTTCTGCACATTACAAGCTTCGATATTTGGTTGTTGATTATTGTGGGAGACATTCAACATCCAAGTACCAATCTCAAAATCCTAGCTGTCCTCTGCAGAGTAGTTTTTTGGGCTTGCTCTGTTCTCAGTTCCAATTTCTCTGACATATTTTTCGAACATGGTTGTTAGTGCTCCGAGTATCCCTACTACTACTACTGGGATAATAGACCCTCTCCTCATAGTCCACATTTTTGCAATTTCATTTTTTAGTAGTCTGTACTTTTAAATCTTTTCTAGTTCTTTGTCACTTATGCATGCATCTCCAGGTATTGCAATATCTATGATCTTGGTTTCCTTTATCTATCACAACAATATCTGGTCTCCAAGCCTTGATTAGGGAGTCATTTATTATTATTATTATTATTATTATTATTATTATTATTATTATTATTGTTATTGTTATTTCCCGATTGATTTGCATTTTATTTCATCTTCTGACCGGATCTTAACCAGACACCCAAGGCATGTATTAGATGGAAAAAAAAACTTCCTGAGAATGAGAGCAGTTGATGTCAACACAATTTTTTGAGTCTCATAGATTGTTGGTTTCCCAGGGATCTGGTCAAAAATTTGTCAGTGCCTTTCTTGATCATTCCCAAGGCACCTACTACAACAGGAATGATTTTAGGTTTTAATTGCCATGTCCTAGATATGTCAATTTCAAGGTCACTATATTTCAACAGTTTTTCAAATTCATTTGCTGAGATGTTTCTATCAGTAGGCACTGTCTTATCATTTAACAGACATGACTTTTGTCTTAGGTCTTTGACGAAGATGTCTGATCTGTTAGCATTTATTTGCCTGTCTGCATGCATCCCATAATCCCATAGGATGGTAACATTCTCACCCTCAGTGACTGACTGTGGATGGTGTTCATACCAGTTACTAAGATGCAGGATATCATAGTGATGGCATATGCTCCAGTGTAAGTATTGATCAATTCGATCATACCTGGTTTTATATTCTGTAGGGGCAAGGACTGAGCAACCGGCAACAATGTAGTCAATACTCTGAAGTTAGTCATTGCAGTGCCTACACTTTGTGTCTACTTCATTGTGTGTGACACAAGCTTGATGGTTCTGGGTGAGGAGACTCTGATCTTGTGCTGCTAGAATAAATACTTGTTTCAGCTTTCAAACCAACACACTGCAGCCACTGATGGCTTCTTCTTATATCTACATCAGCTTCCCCAGCTCATTTGGGGTATTGCCCATGCAATGGTTCTTCTTGCCACAGTCTCGATATTTCCTTCAAGCTTTCTTGTTTGGCTTTTGTTTTACACTTTTTTACTGCCTTAGTGGGTGGTGTGTCCTCCTTATCATCGTCATAGGTTTTGTCTGTATTTATATGCCTTCTTTGAGATTGAGTGCAGTTTCTTACTCTGTTTGTGTTGCCTTACTAGCTGTATCATCCAGTCAGTGTTACTTTGGATGTACACTTGGAGTCCTATCGCGGTCATTTTATAAGATATTTCAAATTGGATTAGGCCTCTACTCAGTTCAGATCAGTATTCAGGACCATTCTGACATGTCTATCATCATCGTCGTCGTCATTGTCGTCATCGTCGTCGTCATCATCGTCATCATCATCATCGTCGTCGTCGTCATCATCGACATCATCAACATCATCATCATCATCATCATCTTTCAATTTTGTTTCCATTTCTCACTGAGTGTCTTCCCAACATCTAAGGCAAAGAAACTCATTGTATACATTCATAAGCTATCAAAATAAACACACCAGATTGTTCATTTACAAAGTTATGTGACAGAAAAAAAAAATGAAGAAAGTCAGAGAGAAGAAGGAAATAAAATGAAAAGAAAAGTAAGAGGAAAGAGAATAAGGGGAAAAAAGAAAGAAATTTCACAGCAACAATGCTCTTCTCAATATGTATGACATGCCAGTTAAAACAATTTTTTGCACTTCCTGCATGGATGGTAAGCCAGGGATCATCATCAAATAATTTTCAGTTCCTTTTTTGATCACTCCAGGTGCTTCTACAATCACTAGTATTGCAACCGTCTTGAAATGCCACATTTTTAAAATTTCAATCAGCAGATCTTTATATTTTCTGAGCTTATTAAATTATTTTGCCGAGATATTATGGTCACAAGGTATGCTCATGTCAATCAATAAACAGATTTTATTGTTTTGGTCTTCCACAACAATATCTGGTTTATTAGCTTTGATGGTCTGGTCTGTATGTACTGGAAAGTCCCAAAGAATCATTACATTTTCTCCCTCAGTTACAGCCTCAGGATAGTGCTTGTACCATTTGTCAGCAGCTTTGATTTTTGGTACTTGTACCATTTGTTGTTGTTGTTATTATTATTATTATTATTATTATCATCATCTTCTTTCAATTTTGTTTCCATTTCTTACCGAGTGCTTCCCAACACCTAGGGCAAAAAAACTCACTGCATACATTGGTAGGCCATTAAAATAAACTCACCAGATTGTTAATTTACAAAGTCTTGTGATAGTAAAAAAAGAGCAGAAAGACAGAGGAAAGAAGGAAAAAAGAAAATAAGGGGGAAAAAGGGAAGAAAATTCACAGTGACAATGTTCTTCTCAATATGTGTGACATACCAGTTACGACAATTCTTTGCACTTCCTGCATGGATGGCGAATCAGGGCTCATCCTTAAACAATTTTCACTTCCCTTTTTGATCATTCCAAGTGCCACATTTTTTCGATTTCAATCAGCAAATCTTTACATTTTCTGAGCTTATCAAATTCTTTTGCTGTGATATTATGATCACAAGGTATGCTCATATCAATTAACAGATTTTATTGTTTTGGTCTTCCACAACAATATCTGGTTTATTAGCTTTGATGGTCTAGTCTGTATGTACTGGAAAGTCCTAAAGAATCATTACATTTTCTCCCTCAGTTACAGCTTTGAACCATTTGTTAGCAGTTTTGATTTTATAGTGCCAACATGTTATCCAGTGTAGATATTGACCAACTCTGTCATGCCTAGATTTATACTCTACTGGTTCTAAAACCTTACTCCCCAAGATTAGGTGCAGTATCAGCACTCTGGATCTACTCCATTTTTCATCACATTGGCTTGGTAGTTCTGGGTCAATAAGCTCTGATCTTGAGTAACTAAGATAAGGCCTTTGCTCTCTGCCTTTAGCCGTGAGCTCTGTAGCCACTGATGGGTGTGCTTCTGGTCTACATCAGCTTGTTTGCTATGGAGAAGTTTTTGCCATGTAGAAGTTTTTGTTCCCACCTATCAGCCAAATGTTTAGACACTGTTTGCTTTGCCATTGATTTCACCTTCTTTGCAACAACAGTTGCTGCACTTCCATCATGCTGTTCAATCTGGATATTATGCATGAACTCACTATCAAATTTTTTGCTCTCCTTCATGACAAAATAAAGCTTCTTACATCTCTCATGGTTTTTAACAAGTTTTATCATCTAGTTGTTAGATGTTTCAAGATATATGGCCAGTCCAATTGTGGTGGGTTTTGTAAGAGATTTCAAATTGGATCATGCCTTGACCTACTAGGTCTCTGAGAAGGTAAAGACAATCAGGTCTTTGCAAGTGCAGTTTATAGCCCAATGATTGAAGAGTACTCTTAAATGGGCTGGTTATGCTGCACTGGTATAGGCCACAGTTATGGTCTCACTTGGCTTGCTGGGTCTTCTCAAGCACAGCATATCTCGAAAGGTCTCAGTTACTTGTCATCGCCTCAGTGAGGCCCAATATTCAAAGGTCTTGCTTCACCACCGCATTCTAGGTCTACCTGGATCTACCTTCTCCACAGATTCCCTCTACTGTTTGGGCGTGACACTTTTTCACACAGCTGTCCTCATCTATATGACCGTACCAGCACAGTCATCTCTCTTGCACACCACACCTGATGCTTCTTATGTCCAACTTTTCTCTCAGGGTGCTTACACTCTGTCATTTATGCACACTGACATTACACATCCAGCAGAGCAGAGCTCTCAGAACTTTGCCCAGGTTATTCTTTTTCTAGCAGCTACACTCTCAGAGCAACCACATCTGCTACTGACTTGGTCACCTAGGTAATGGAAGCTGTCAACTACTTATAGTTTTTTTTCCCTGGAACGTGATGGAAGTTGTTCTCTGCACATTTTCAGTGTTTATAGCACCTGAGCATTTGCCACACACAAAAACTATCTTGCTAGTTAGCCTTCCTTTGATATTGCTGCACTTCTTATGTGTCCATAGCTTACACTGTGTACATCTTATGGAGTTTCAACCTACGCCTTTTCTACAGATCTAGCAGGGCCATCTACCTGAAGGGATTTTTGATTTGTCTGCCTTCCTACTTATTATGACTTTGGTTTTTGCTAGATTGACTCTAAGGCCCTTCGATTCTAGACCTTGCTTCTACACCTGAAACTTCTCTAGTTCTGATAGTGACTCAACTATTAGAGCAAGGTCATCAGCATAGAGAAGGTCCCAGGGGCATCCTCTCTTGAATTCTTCTGTTATTGCCTGGAGGACTATAATGAATAAGAGAGGGCTGAGGACTGATCCTTGGTGGACCCCTACTCCTACCCAGAATTCTTCACTGTACTCGTTGCCAACTCTCACCTTACTGACAGCATCCCTGTACATGGCTTGTACAGCTCTCACTAACCACTCATCTATCCTTAGTTTCCTCATTGACCACCAGATAAGGGATCAGGGGATCCTGTCAAAGGCTTTCTCCATGTCAACGAAAGCCAGGTACAGAGGTTTATCTTTGGCTAGCTATTTCTCCTGCAGCTGTCTTACCAGAAATATAGCATCAGTGGTGCTTTTCCCTGGCACAAACCCAAACTGCATCTCGTCTGGACTGACTCTCTCCCTAATTAGTTGGGCTATGACCCTCTCTGTGACTTTCATTACTTGATAAAACAACTTGATACCTATGTAACTATTCATATCTAATACATCACCTTTAACCTTTATAGCAGTTGACTTTGGTACTGCAACACCAGTCATTGGGTATGACTCCTTCATGTAACAACTGATTGACTAAATGGGTGACTAGACTATAGCTGACACTGCCAGATATTTTAAGCATCTTTGCAGTGATTCTTGATGGGCTGGGGGCTTTCCCTGTCTCCATACTCTTAATTGCTTTATCTATCAAGGTACTGTCAATTCAGATAGTTGGTCCCTCTGTTGGGTCAACATTCGGCAAACTCTCTTTCTCCCATTCATTCCCTTTATTTAGCAACCTTTTTTAGTGGTGTCTCCAAGTCTTTCTCCTTGCAGCTTCATTAAATGCAAGTGAGCCATCATCCATGCGGACACGTTTCTCTCCTGCGACATCATGATTCTCTCTCACACACTGTCTTGCAACATGAGACACTTCAAGTCTTTGCTCCTCACAACGCAGAACATTGGCAAATTTTTCCTTATTTGCTTCCCCTCTGGCTAAGTAAACCTGTCACCTAGCTTCCCTTCTGGCAATTTGATACAATTCCCTGCTACCACCGTTCTTCCAGTCCTTCCATGCCTGTTTCTTTTCCCTAATGTTCCTGTCAACTGCATTGTTCCATCACTAGATTACCTTGGATTGAGAGGGGACTTTGCACCATCCACAGATCTGGTCAGTAGCTCTCAACAGGTGGTCTCTCGTATTTTGTCAAAAGCTTTGAATAATACTTCTCTAAATCCCTGTCCATTCACAGGGTCCTTAAGCTTCCAGACCCTTCTTCTCCATGCTGGCCATCTTCTCCATGCTGGCCATCTTCTGGGCATCCATTTAGCCCTGATCCTGAAGTTGCTAACTACTAATCTATGTTGTGGGGTGCATCCTTCCCCTGGGAAGGCTTTTGCATTTATAAGTAGCCATCTTTCCCGTTTCCTGGCAAGGATGTTATCAATTTGACTAGTATGTCCTCCAGGTTGTGAATAGGGGAATAGGTGGCTGGCATGTTTCCTGAAGTTAGTATTACAAACCATGCAATCATTTGCATCGCAGAACTCCAGCAGCCTGGTTCCCTCCATATTGCGGGAACCAAAACCATAGCCTCCATGTACACCATGGAAGCCTCCTGCATGTTGTCCAACATACCCATTGAAGTTGCCAGCCACAATGAGAAGGGCCCTGTAATCTGCAAGACAGTGTCATGAAATTGGTCTTTCTGTTCATCAGGTATTATTATCACTATCATTATTATTATTATTATTATTATTCAGTAGTCTTATTTTTATCATGTACCTTCTCTGCACTACTGAGCACAGCTCTGTGTGCCTTGGGTATGTGCTGTGGTTTGTTGTGATGCTCTTATTTTTACTGTATTGAAAGTATTTTATGTAGGATATGAGCAGTACCTAGTAGTGCTATTTTCTGTATGTTATATATACTTGTTGTCCTGGTGTTTAACTCAGTATTTGCCACAGAGAGGCTTTTTGCCATTGTTTTATCATGATCCATTGCTGTTTCAGTTTTAGCTTGGATTTCAGTTGTTTTACAGCTTTTGTTGTTTCTTCTTCTTCATAACTGTTAGGTACTATGATTTCGTTTTTGTATTTGTCAACTTCCTTAAAGCCTGAAAATAGTTTTTTGTTTTGTTTGTGTTTTGTGGCTATTTGTATTAGTTTTTCTTGCTTCTGTAGTCCTATGGTGGTTACTTTGTAATAGTTTTCTAGCTGTATAAAGCCTCTACCACCTTTGATATGTTGTATGTGTAACCTTTTTGCTTCAGATTTTGGGTGGTGCATCCTAAATCCTGTCATTATTTTTTTTGCTTTCCTGTCTATTTTGATTAGTTCATTTAGAGTCCAGTTAAGAATATTGTAGCTGTGACTTGGATGGCTAGAGTGTTGATACCTATTATCTTGTTTTTCACATTGAGCTCTGTTTTCAGTATTAATCTAACTTGTCTATACTATCCTTTTCTTATCTTCTCTTTCATTTATGTGTGTTGTATTGTGTCTAGTTCATTGATTCCTATGTATTTGTATGTCTGGCTTTCGTCTAATTCTCTTATTTCATTTGCTTTATCTAGTGTGATGTTGCTACTCTTAACTAGTTTTCCTCTTTTCAAGGTTGCTTTGACACATTTTTCTAAGCCAAATTTCATGTTTATTTCTTTAGTAAATCTATGTACTGTCTGTAGTAATGTTTCCAGCTGTTTATCATTTGTAGTGTAAAGTTTTAGATCATCCATATATAAGAGGTGGCTGATTGTTTTGCCGTAACAGTTGTATCTGCATCCAGTTTTGCTTAGCATGTCAGATAAATGTATCAGTGCCAAGCAGAAAAGGAGTGGAGAGAGCATGTCTCCCTGGAATATTTCTCTTCTAATGGGTATTGCTTTGGTTTTTATGAGTCCCTCTTTTATCTGGAGCTGTAACACTGTCTACCATTTATTCATGGAATATCTTGTATATTTTATGATTATTGGTGCTACCTTATTCATGGCTAGTGTTTCTAGGATCCATGTGTGGGGAATACTATCAAAAGCCTTTCGGTAATCGATCCAGGCTATACTTAGACCCTTCTTCTTTCTGTGGTTGTCTTCAGTTATGGCTTTATTGATCAGTAGCTGATCTTTACTGCCGTATGATCCCTTGCAGCATCCCTTCTGCTCTTCTGGAAACAGGTTGTTTTCTTCCTGATGCTTGCTCATTCTCTGCGATATTATTGCAGTAAAGGCTTCGTAAATTGTAAGGAGACAAGTTATCGGTCTGTAATTTTGTGGGTTTGCCATTTCAGTGGATTTGGGAATTAGGATAGTTTTCCCTTCCGTGAGCCATTCAGGCATTACCTATGGCTCTGCTAGTATTTCATTAAATTTCTTTGCCAGCTTTTTATGTGTTCCTGCTAGCTATTTTAACCAGAAGGCGGAGATTTTGTTGTGACCAGGTGCCTTCCAGTTACTTAGTTTTTGCAGTGCCTGGTTGACCTCTTCTGTAGTTATAGGGATTCAGAGTTGTTCAGGTGCTGTGTTCATTATTTTGATAGACCTTTTCTGAAGTTGTTCCTTTACCAACCATATTTCTTTCCAAAATTCTTCCACTTCTTCTGATATTGGTGCTGCATTGATTTCTATTTTATTTTTTCCAACTTCTTGGTAGAATCTTTTTGAGTTGGAGTTGAACTGTTTGTTTTGTTCAAAGAAACGTTGGTGTTTCTAATACCGGTGGATTCTTTGTGCTTTGGTGAGGATATCTTGCTTTAGCTCTTCTTTTATTTCAAATATACCTTGTTCTATAATTTTGTATTTATGTAATATTTTTCTTCTCTTCTTGTTGCTTAGTAGTGTTGATTGTCTACTAGTTTCATTAAGGATTGACAGATCTTTTCTCTTATTTTCTATTTTCTTCTGGATATTATTTATCCACAAGGTTTGCTTGGGTGGTGATACTCCTGTTTGGATGGGTTTTAGGAGTATCCAGCTTCTTTTGTGGCCACAGGTGCTACTGCATATATTATATCATTAAGAGAAAAATCTATACTAGGGATTATTATATATATTATATCCAGTGATTTTCAGAGGTATGAAAAAGATATTTTTGTTTTAATATACTTTTACTTGTTTCATACACATACACAAACTAACGTGTTTTTTTAGATCAATTATTTATCATTCGTTATCTCTCCACTGACTTCGGTACCACACTAACTTCTATAACCTCTGCATTTTCACTTATTCATTTCAAACTTTCCCATCCCCTCTTATTTACCAAATAAATAGGAGGTCAGGGTACTTGATTCCATGCAAAAATATGTCGCCCAGGTCAGGACAGGCTGAGGAGTCGGTGCCACACAGGGCAATATTCAGGTACGAGTGGAGGCACCCGTGTATTACATCAATGCGACTCCGGGGAGAAGAAGAGCACGCCCTCGTGAAGATCGGGGAAGAAGTTTGGGTAAAATCCCCAAATGCACGGTGCACGTCATAATGGGGGAAAGGAACTATAACCTCCATCAATTCGAAGAACAACGTCTCAGTCGATGGTATGCCACGCCATGTTTTGGATGTGCGGAAGATTGTCAGTGCTTCAGAGGATGGAACCAGCTGCAGTGGGCAGGATGATGAAGACAGCAGCAGTAGGCAAGATGATGAAGGCAGTGCGCCAGGAACTCAGGCCAGTCCCGGGGTCGCACAGTGACCACAGAGGGAGTGGTACCCTCCTCCCTGGTTGGCTGATTATAAAACCAATTAAGGTAGTTCAGGAGCGAGGAGTGAGTGGGAGAGCCGGTTGAATGATCTATAGATCAGGGGGGGGGGGCGTGTGGTGTTATGGGCTGTGACGAGCTATGTGTTGAGGTGGAGAGGGGTGAGGCAAACAGAGGTGAAGCCAGACCGGAAGGGTCAGATCGGAAGTCGGCGACACGCGGTCGAAGGCTAGCACGTGAGGCCAGTGAGAAAACAGCGATTTTACGAGAAAGACGTGTTCGGTCGGCAAGGTAAGGTCCAATGCTTCATTCTGTCCTTTTGCTTCTTGTTGTCTTCTTCCTCCATCGCACCACAATTTCCGAGGCTTACACCTCACCTCACTCTGTTTTCCTGCCCCCAAAAATGGTTTTGTAACATATTAGGAGGTCACTGGAATTCATTCAATAAAAAAAAAAACTTCCAATGATTCCAGGATGGGGGGGGGGGGGGCGGTCCCCACCTTTTTTCGAACAAAAATAAGGAGTTTGCAGCATATTAGGAGGTCAGGGTACGTGATTCCACGCAAAAAATCCGAGTTTTTTGTTTTCTTAGTGAAACTCGTGTGGGTGAAAGGATCAAAATTTACCCAGATTTCTGCCCCACCCTCGACTTTGGATGATCATAACTTTCAGAAAAATGGATATTTTTTAATGAAATTTCGTACGAATATGTGTTATATCATGTAGATTCCGAATATACGAAATTTTGGGGGAGAAAGTGTTTTAGGAGGGGTGGGGTGGGGATTTTTGGAAAATTCACCGGAGCCCACTTTCAAGAAAATGGATGTTTTTTAATGAAATTCTCTACAAATATACGTCGGACTATGTAGATTTGGAGGACATAGGAATTTTGGGGGAAAACAATTGGGGGTTATCTTTGAGAACGTTCCCCACTCGGGGGTGTTTCGGAACAAGTCGTCTATATTTGCTTTGTTTTCTCCAATTTGTGCGTTTGTGCATCCATAGATTTCTGCACATACACACACACACACACGCACGCACGCACGCACGCACACGCACACACACACACACACACACACACTTAGCGGTATTTCGTCTGCCGCTACGTTCTGAGTTCAAATTCCGCCGAGGTCGACTTTGCCTTTCATCCTTTCGGGGTCGATTAAATAAGTACCAGTTATGCACTGGGGTCGATATAATCGACTTAATCCGTTTGTCTGTCCTTGTTTGTCCTCTCTGTGTGTAGCCCCTTGTGGGTAGTAAAGAAATAACACACACATGTAATAAAAAAGTTCAAACAGGGAATTATTTTATTCAATATCAGTTAATTATAGAGATTATGTAACAAATTATACTTCTATATTTAACTGTGCGTGTATATTCCTTAGTTTTGCTTCTGGTGTCTTCTGCCTTTCTATTAGAAACGTTTACCTGGGAATTTACTTCAAGTGAAAAAAATCGTATGCAACAGATAAGTCGTTTTAATAGCCTATTTCTGTATACCAGACCTTTAGCTGTTATTTTTATCATAACAAGTTTTCTGGTGAGGGCTTCATTTGCTTTTATTGCCTGTTTGTTGCTTCAGTAGAAATCTACAGGTCTCTTTCTGCTCATTATAAGCTTTGATACTTGGTTGTTAATTATTGTGGGAGACATTCAACATTCAAGTACCAATTTCAAAATCCTTGCTGTCCCCATCAGAGCAGTTTTTAGGCTTGCTCTGCTCTCATGTCAATTCCAATTTCTCTGACATATTTCTAGAACTTCGTCGTCAGTGCTCCGAGTGTCCCTACTACTACTGAGATGACAGATACTCTCCTCATAGTCCACATTCTTAAAATTTCATCTTTTAGTAATCTGTACTTTTCAATCTTTTCTAGTTCTTTGTCACTTATGCTTGCATCTCCAGGTATTGCAATATCTATGATCTTGGTTTCCTTGTTCCTTTATCTGCCACAACAATATCATATTTCTGAGCCTCAATTAGGGAGTCACACTGGATTGTAAAATACCACAGTATCTTACGTTCCTCGTTCTTGGTGACTCTTTCTGGTTCATGTTCATACCATTTCTGTGCTCTGTTCAGACCGTGATTTTCACATAGTGTCCAGTGGATGAACTTAGCCACATTATCATGCCTCCTTTTGTAGTGCTTTTGGGCCTGCTTCCTACACTAATTTACAATATGTGACGTTGTTTCATTTCTGCTGCTACACATCCTACAAAGCGGTGATTTGTTACGCTTATCTATTTAGAATTTGGTGTCATTAGTTCTCAGAGCTTGTTCCTGGGCACTGCATATCAATGCTTCAGCACATCCTTTTAGATCATTTTTTCTTAGCCATCTCCAAGTGTTGATCTTGTCTTTTCCTTCAATTTCTCTGAGGTATTGCCCATGTAGTGGTTTCATTTGCCAGTTGTTTACTCTTTCTTCTTCATCTTGTTTCTTAAATGTTTGTGGGTGCATCACATTTTTGGCAGGTATTGTATTGTTAATTCTAACAGTGGCAAGCAAAGATTCACTCTACTGTTTGATGTACCATCTCAGACTGTCCTCATTGGTAACACAGATCTTGCATTTTATGAGATCTCTTCCTTCTCTTTTTCTAGGCACATACAGTCTGTCAGTATCACTTTTGGAATGTAGTCCCTTGTTAATTGTCATCACTTTTCTAGTTTTTCTGTCTATTTCCTCAAGCTCATTCTTTGTCCACCTGATAACACCTGTGCCATATCGCATTATGGAAACAACTTGTGTTCATTGCCCTGATTTTGTTTTTTCTATTGAGTCTCCTTCTCATAATTAACTTGGTTCTTCTGAGATATTCTCACCTAAAGCTTTTCTTCATCTCACTTTCCTTGATTTTGTCATACTCTAAAATCCCCAAGTATCTATATCCGCTAGTCTCAATATTCTTGATTTTCTTGCTTTTGCGTATCTCTACACCATCAGATGACACTACTTTGCCTCTTTGTATTATAAGTATACCACACTTTTTAGTCCCAAACTCCATTCCAATATCCTTACTGAATATCTGCACTGTTGAAACTAGGCCATTTATTGCACATTACGTCTTTCCAAAGATCTTTAAGTCATCTATATATAACAGATGATTTAATTTTCCTCCACTTTTCAAGGTGTACGCCAATGTCACTATCTGTGTGAGGAGTATCATACAAGTCACAAACAGCAATTGTGATAGGCTATCTCCTTGAAATATGCCTCTCTTGATGTTAAGCCTTGCCAAAAATTTTCCACATGATGTTAACTCTGTGTTCCAGTTTTTCATTGATCTCCTAATAAAATTTGATATGTTATCAGACACCTGTACCAGCTCAAGACTTTTTAAAATCCAGGAATGGGGGACCATGTCATATGCTTTCTTATAATCAATCCACACCATGACCAGAATGGTAAGCCTTTTCTTGCAGTCATTTAGTACCATCCTGTCTATTAGAAGTTGGTCTTTGTCCCTTGGTTTTTCCTTCTGCGTCCTTTCTGTTCCACTAGCAGTTTGTCATTCATTTCCAGGAAGTTATGCACATAATTAGACATTATTCCTGTCATCAGCTTCTACATCAGGGGTAGACAGGTGATAGGCTGGTAATTATCCACTGCCTTGCCTTTGCTGAGATCCCTTTGGCAAAGAATTGTTTAACCTGTGGTCAGCCACTTTGGGATTTGTACACCATTGTTGATCATTTTATCCATTTGCATGGCTATTCTTCTGTGTAGTGCTGGGAAATTTTTCAGCCAATATCCTTGTACCCCATTTTTTGGATCTTTGTTGTCTGTTCAGTTACCATTCCTGTCATTATTCTAATATTGCTGTTTCATTTCATATTTTTCTGACCTTAATTCCTTCAACCATTTAGCATTTTTGTTATGCTTTCTTCCATTATTCTAGATGTTACTCTAAAACCTTTTACTTCCTTCTGCATCTGGTGTCTCATTGCTGTTAACCTTTTCATTCAGCTGTTGATAAACCCTTTTCTGGTCTTGTTGGAACAATCTGTTGATTTTATAGTTTTCAATTCTTTGGTCATATCTCTCGATCTTTGTTGCTTTAGCCTGCAGTATTTATTTCAGCTCTTCAAGAACTACATTTAGCCCCTTTTTCTTTATCCTATATCTACATTCTATTTCCTGATATTTCTCCCTCTTGATTTCACATTTTTTCTTTCTTTCCAAGATGTTGAAATGTTTTCATAGTTCATTCATTGATTGTTTTATTCTTCTTTTCCACCAAGATTCTTTTTCTTCATTCCCGCATTTATGGTTTGAAACCTACTTTATTTCCTATATAGATGATGCAGGCTTTAATTAATCTATTTGTTTTGGTTATATTATCTTTCTTGATTTCTTTCAGTATTTTATTAACCTTAAGGGTCCACACTCTGAGCAAATTTCTATCTAATTTCCTGAATCCATATATTTCCATATCCAGGTTTTCCTCAAAGATACTAGTAATGTCTTCGATCATTCTGTTGTCTTCATTATTCATTCCTTCTCTACACTCAGGACTTGAGACATTATACTTCTGGTTACTCTCATTAAGTGCAGCATCATCAACATTCTCTGTATCTACTTCTGCATTACTCCCCCATGTTTTCAATCATCCCCCTCCTCCTAATCTTATCAAGTTCTAATACTGTTAGCCATCCTTTCTTCCTTATTGCTCTTACCTGGTCACAGAGTCTTCGTTCTGTAATATCTGAGCCCTGCTTCTCCATCCATATGTTACACATCCTCATTCTATATCCTCTCATGGGTCTCTCTTCATTATCAGTGGGTCTACTAAAAAATAACATTCCAAAATAGCTATATTCATTATCTTAGTCCATTTAGTTCTAGCAGCTGTATAATGATGACTGGGCCCGTGCTGCTCACCCACAGGGCACCTGTCAGGTAAAAGTCCATCACCTGTAGTTCTGTCCTCATGTATGCTGTTGCATGTATTAATTCTGTCGATCGTTCTGTAAAAGCGTACCTCTTCAAACACTCATCACCAAACAGCCTTTTCGCCACCAGCGTCGTGCGCCAACCAAGATTACCACCGTGACGACAACAATTACTACTATCAATTACAAGCATTCCCCCCGACGTTGCCAAGTTTCAACTGAATCATTACCACTGTCAATATCATTACCACCACACATACAGAACACAGCTATAGCAGTTCCTGCGCCGATGTCTTCATCAATGTACTCTATCTCGGTGTTTTGGGATTTTTCGTAGTCTATACTACAGACACTTTCACTTGTTCTGTGTTTTTTTTCTCACACACACACTTGTGCACTCATACATTTTCTTTCCTTTCAGGGAAAACAAACACTCAAGACTTTTACATCGCGTGATTCCAGTTTCCTGGACAGTTGTCATCACGGTTGTTTTGTCATTGTCATTTCATTTATACATTGCATGTTCTGTGTTTTTTCTCACACACACTTGTGCACTCATACATTTTCTTTCCTTTCAGGGAAAACAAACTCTCAGACTTTTACATCGCGTGATTCCAGTATTCCTGGACAGTTGTCATCACGGTTGTTTTGTCATTGTCATTTCATTTATACGATGCATGCATGTATTTCACAAGTGTACATTTCATTACTACACCATAATTTACCATCAACTTCAAAGGCAGTGAATTGATGGTCTTTCTCTGATAGAAGAATCTGATGGTATGCTGAATGTAAGTCTATAGTACTGTAGGCTTTATACTTGGCGATAGTGTTCACTAACTCATCAATTTTAGGAAGGGGGTAGGTATCAAGCTGTGTATATTTGTTAATCGTCTCTGAGTAGTCAATCACCATTTTTTGCCTTTTTTTTTCTTGAACAACTAACACTTGCAATCTCCAAGGAGAGTTACTAGGTTCAATAATGTTTGCATCTGCTAAGCGGCGTACTTCTGTCCTGATGAACTCTTGATCACGTTCTGAGTATTTTTGTGATTTGGCTGCAATAGGTTTACAGTCCTCTCTGAGATGAGCGAATAGCTTTGGAGGATCAGTTTTCATAGCTGTTAGTGCAGTAAATGTTAATGGTGGTCTCTGTCCCCCATATTGTATGGTAATACTTTCATGCTGTTCTTGGAAGTCAATACCCAGAATTAGGTCAGTGCACAAGTTTCTGAGCACGTACAGTTTCACATGGTAGTATTTCTGATTATTCAGGGTTAGTGAAACAGTGCAGTATCCCTTGGATTCCCCAGAAAGAGATGCAGAAGCCATACCAATGACGTTCTTCAATTTGACCGTCTTGATGTTGAGTGTGTTCACTAGCTACTCACTGATGAAGCTCTTGTTAGTGCTACCGCTACCAATTAATGCTTCGACTTTATAGCTATCGTTCAGTATAACCATGGAGGTTACTCAGAAGGGTGAACCTGCTGATGCTGATACTGCCAATGGCAAATCATATTTTCTATCATTCTGTGTTACAGTTGCTGCGTTGCTCCTACATAGTTTTCCAAAATGCCCTATTTTTTGGCATTTGTGACAGACTGCTTTCTGCGCAGGGCAGTGAGTCTGCAGATGTCTGGAATAGCCATAAAACCAGCATTGAGAGGGGTCTCCTTTTCGGGTCGTGACAGAGTGTTTTCCTTCCTGCATTGAGGAATCTATTAGCTTAGCTACAATGGACTGAAGTTGGCACCCTCAGAGTTTAGAAAGATACTGGAACTCTGTTGCACCACATCAAGTGAATGTGCTTGATCATAAGCTGTACTGAAGTCGACATTTTTGTTTTCTAATAGTCTTTGTCATATTTGATTCGAAGTGAGCCCATTTATAAATGCATCACGAATCATTTCAGACCGGTACTTCTCAGCACTCACTGCAACAAAGTCACAGTCTTTCGCTAATATTTTGAGTTTGTTTAAGAACTGGTCTAGAAATTCACCTGGTTTCTGTTTTCTTATGGTTAAAAGATGGCATGCCATTACAATGTTCTTTGGTTTAATGTACACACTCTTTAGTGTATTCACAGCTTGTTCGTAGTTCTTAGCTTCACTGATGAATTTGTATATGTTTGGTTCCACATAATCAATCAAAAGATTGAGTTTATCGATAAGCCTACCTTCCTGCCTTGGTAGTGAGTCTATAAAGTTCTAGGAGGGAGTGAATGTTATACAAATAATGTTGATATAAAGAGCATGTGCATTTGACAGGAAGAGGAAGAGAGAGAACAGCCATTCAGAATAACGTACAGGACTATGACTAAAAATTAGTTTCTTTGATTGTAATGTATAACCAGTAAATCCTGGTTCAAAGAAACTAATTTTTAGTCATAGTCCTGTACGTTATTCTGAATGGTCGTTCTCTCTCTTCCTCTTCCTGTCAAATGCGCATGCTCTTTATATCAACATTATTTGCATAACAACTAGGGTGTCATATATTTGGTTTTGCACATAGTATTGTTCTCACGAATGTTTATGAAAACAAGAAAATTATGAGTTTGTTTAAAATTTGAGATTACATAGACAGTATTTTATGTAGGATATGGGCAGTTCCCATCAGCACTATCTTTTGAATTTCTGCCATTTTGGGGTTTCCTGGTATCTGAGCTAGGTAGAAATCAGCCCCTTTTGCTATCATTCCTAGAGCACCAATGACAACAGGTATTGTTTTAGTCTTGAGGTTCCACATTTTGCCAATTTCTGTTTCAAGATCTTTATACTTGCTCAGTTTTTGGTAGGTCTTAGCAGATACATTTTTGTCGATCGGGACAGTCATATTAATGAGGAAGCATGATTTTTGTCTGAAGTCTTTCAATATAATGTCTGGCTTATTTGCATTTATCTTTCTGTCAGTTTGAATAGTGAAGTTCCAGAGGAGTAAGATGTGATTATTTTCAAGCACTAGAAGTGGTTCGTGTTCCCACCAGTTTTTATCATGGGGCAGGTCCAGGTTTTTGCAAATTACCCAGTGAATATATTGTGCTGCTCTAACATGCCTGTTGAGATACTCTGTAGGCACAAGAAGACTGCATGTGGAGACAATATGATCAATGGTTTCATTTTGTTGTTGATATACATGACATGTTGGGCTACTGTTGTTCTTAAATATGTTGGCCTGGTTGTTTCTTGTAGGTAGGCATTGATCTTGGGTTGCTAAACCCTTCTGTTTCTGATTTTAAGCCAGAAGACACTAACCATTGATGGGTAAGGGTTTTGTCAACATCGACGCTATTAGCTCTCTTTGGGTTTTTGCCATTGAGTGGCTTTTCTTGCCATTTATCAGTAAGAATATCTAAGGCAGCAGTTTTAGCATGGGTTTTCATATGCTTAGCTTTTTCTGTGCTTGTTTCTTGTAAGTCTAATTCTGGAATTTGTTGTACTTGGAATTCACTTAGATATGCCTTTGCTTGTTTTGTTACTGAGTATGATACTTTCTTGTTTTCATGCTTTGAGACAAGTTTTAACATCCAGTCATCAGAGTTTTTCAGGTAGGTGTTTAGGCCAATTGTGGCAATCTTCATTGTTAATTCCAGTTGTTAAAGTCCACAGCCACCCTCCTTTCATGGCAGATAAAGTCGTTCAATATCTGCCTAAGAGTGGTGCATTCTATGCATTGTTAACAATTTTCGTATTTTCTGTCAAGATTACACATTTCTGTAATTGACCAGTTAATGGTGTTGAAACTATAAGTCACAACTGGTATGGCTAAAGTATTGATCACTTTGATCCTGTTTCTTACATTCAGCTCTGTCTTGAGTATTGCCCTTACCCTGTGATAACATTCTCTTCTGACCCTTTCCCTCATTCCGTCCCCTTCAAATACCCCTAGGTATTTGTAGCTCTCCGCAGGTTCTAACTCCTTTATGACATTCTGTTGGTTAAGATTAACATTGGATGTTTCTGTCATTTTTTCCTTTGATACAGGTAGCTTTTGCACAGTTATTGAGGCCAAATTGCATCCTGAATTGTTTAACAATTGTAGTGACGTCACATTGGCGCCAAAAGGCCGACGCCATTGCTGAATCCTTAACCACTCATGCGTGGGTTTCAACATCGAAGCGTTCCCGTTATTAGACTGTCTCTTACCAAGCCAGACAGCGACCAAGCAAGACGTCTAAGCAAACTCTCCCATTTGAGTGTGGTTGAACCAAGTTGTCTCTATAACGACACCAGCTTGAAGAACCGTACGTCTACATTTCAGGCTACTCTAAAACCGGACAATTAGAAGCTGTTTTATTTTCCACCAAACAATAAATATTTGTTGTTGTTGATCAGTTTAGAGTTTCTGCGTTCAGTTCTCTTCCAATTTAATGTAGGAAAGTTAGGTGTATATCTAAAGATATATAACCCACTCTCCTAAACAATCGCTAGTAAGCCCTGTAGTTGTTGGTCATTTTTTGCAAAGAGCTTTAAATCATCCATGTAAATGAGATGATTTATATTGTTATCAAACATTTTATAGCTGCCCTGTACGTCATTGAGCAATTTCGAGAGAGGTATTAAGGCTAGACAAAAGAGGAGTGATGAGAGAGAGTCACCCTGGAAAATGCCACATGAAATTCTTACATTTCCAGCATTAAGAGATTCATTGTCAATGTTGAAAGTCAGTGTGGTTCTCCATGATCTCATACTTACAGACAAGAAGTTTTGCAGAGATATTTTATACATTTCCAGACATTTCTTAATCCAACTATGTGGTAAACTACCAAAAGCTTTTTTATAGTCTATCCAGGCTATCGGCAAGTTTTTGTATCATTTGTGACAATCTTCCAAGATCACCTTATTGATGAGTAGCTGATCTTTACAATCATAGGACCCACGTTTACATCCTTTTTGTTCATTAGGGAATATGCCACTTTCTATTAAAAAACCATAGGTATATTCAGTCAAGACAGATGTTAGCATTTTATACATTGTTGTAAAGCAGGTTATGCGTCTATAATTTTTGGGTTCGTTTGTTTCTTCATTTTTTGGAAGTAGGAATGTTACACCATTAAAAAACCAAGAGGGAATCATACTAAGTTGTTGCAAAACATTGTCGTAAAGTTTTGTTAGCAGTTCATGGCTCTCTGGGAAGGCATTCAACCAGAAGTTAGGAATTTTATCCTTTCCTGGAGACTTCCATTTACTTGACTTCCTGAGAGCAGATCTTACATCCTCTACCTTGATACCCTTCCACTTTTGCTCTTCTAAGGAGTCTAAGTCTGTAGATATTCTATCAGTCCAAGGGGCCTTTTCATTGTGTTTTTTCTTCTGCCCAAACTTTATTCCAAAATTCCTGCTCTTCTTCTTTTGATAGGACAGACTTTACTGTAACTGGTATTTTCCCTATCTTCCTGTAAAAATATTTTGGGTTACTATTATCAACATTTGTTGTCTTGTTAAATTATGCAACACAAATCCCAAAAGAATATTTTTCTCCCACGTGTTCTGACCACTAACCTGTCTCTCTCTCTGTACCTTACTCTGTTTCTCTGTCTCTGTCTGTCTGTCTCTCTCTCTCTTTCAATTACTACTCACTTCACCAGGACTTCCTCCACCAGCACCATCAACAACACCCTATATAAACTAATGCACGCTCTCAGATTCCCCTACTTGATTTTAATACCTCTGCCGAAGAAATACAAATCTCAGAAGATGCTCAGATAAGAAGTTTGTCTTTTCAACCTCGTTCATCTATTCTTCACTATTCTGTCTATTTCGTTACCATGTTATTACATTCATTCATTCATTTATTAAAGTTTATCACACAGTCACTTATTTCTCTAATTCTGTCTTAGATTAGCTGACCGAAAACTCTCAGATTTTTCAATTCTATTTTACTATTATCAACATTTGCTGTCTCATTAAATTATGCTACCCAAATCTCAAAAGAATATTTTTTGCCCTTGTATTCTGACCACCAACCCCTCTCTCTCACTGCCCTACTCTGTTCACGGTACACATGCCCTCCCACCCCCTCCACCTGTACTGGAAGTTCCTATCCTCTCCCATCCGTGGTTGTCTTCCATGAACACTTCTAAAGGCTTTACGCCATCCCCACCCCTACTTAGGGTTTATCTCCTATGAAAGGTAGTAATCATATAGTGCAAAATATGATAGTGTAGTGTATGCAGATTGAATTGAAGGCTATTATTTGTTTATGAATTCTGCCAAATGTGAGCTTTCTTTTCAGGTACATGATGCTGCTGTCCCCTGTCCCAGGGTCTCATGGGCCCATACCTCCCACACATTCAGGGTTGGCACTCTCAATGTTGGCACACTGAAAGCTAGGTCTGGTGAGATTGTTGAGATGCTTGAATGGAGATGTGTCGATATATGCTGCCTCCAAGAAGTAAGGTGGAGAGAAGGTTCCGCTAGGTTCCTCACAGGCAAAGAACACAGGTACAAGATCTTCTGGGCAGGGACCACAGATGGGATCGGGGGCGTGAGTATACTTCTTGCAGAGAAATGGGTGGACAGGAGCAATTAACACTGAAAATGTGCAGAGAACAACTTCTGCCACATTCCAGGGAGAAAAACTATAAGTAGTTGATAGCTTCCGTTACCTAGGTGACCAAGTCATTAGCCGGGGAGGGTGCACTGAAAGTGTAGCTGCTAGAATAAGAATAGCCTGGGCAAAGTTCAGAGAGCTCTTACCTCTGCTGGTAACAAAGTGCCTCTCACTCAGAGTAAAAGGGCAGACTATATGACGCATGTGTACGAACAGCCATGCTACATGGCAGTAAATTATGAACTTATTAACGAAAATAATCACATAAATTTCTCTTAAATCTGTACACTTCGTTAAATTTGCCTACAACTTACAGATTTAAGAGAAATTTATGTGATTATTTTCGTTAAAAGGCTGCTTCCTTCAAGTCTTCTACAGGTTCCTTTATCCCATTCCACTAACGTTATTAGATTAGATTTGATTTTGAATGGAGAGTCTGGTGTAGCACACTCATGTTGTTATTCATTGGGGAATATTATTATTATTATTAGTATTTTGTCTATTATGAAAGACTCTTGGCTAGTTCTTAATTTACTGGTTATTCTTTACTTGAAATCAGGCAATAACAAATCCCCAGAGGTTTCAAGTAGTGCCTTCTCCTGTGACTCAAAGAGACAATACTCTCCTTAGAATGCGAGCTGTACCCAACAACGCTGTCGTTGTCATCGTCTTCTTCTTCTTCTTCTTCTTCTTCAATATTTGGTATAGTTTCAGGCAAATTTATGCTCTAGCACCTGCATCACCTCTGTGTTCCTGGGGTGTGTGCAACATTGTGTGTTCTTTTTTGTTATTGGAGGAGTACAAACTCTTCCCAGTACTGTATTGTGTCAGTTTATTTTGTTATGGGGTCTGGCTGCAGTCTTTTCTTGTATTAGTGTTTGTATTGTATGTGTGATGCAAGTTATGTTCTTCTGTTGGGTATCTAGCCTGTTGGTGGTTGTTTATTTAATTGGATATTTGCTATATTGAGTGTGTCTTGTGTTTGTGGATTGCTTGTTTGGGCTGTATTATTGAATTCGTAATGTCTTGTATAGGATGTGGATTGTTCCTAGCAGGGCTATTTTTTGGATAGTGTGTAGTGTTGAGGATCCAAGAATAGCTTCTGCATTTTTGCTCATGTTTTCTATCATGCCCAATGTTCCAGTTATTCTTCTTGCCTTTAACCCTCCAACTCGGAGTATAGGCCACTTATAATTGAATTCCATGTCGCATAATTTTTCGCTTCTGTACTTATACTCTGCCATGAATGTCCCCCTTTCTCTAGTTCCAATTGTGTTGATCTACGCCACAAGTTCTTAGGCCTACCCCTCTTTCTATATCCATCCGGATTCCACTGTAAAGCACTTTTCGCTACATTTGGTGTGCCTTTTCTAATTGTGCTACCAATCCACTTCCACTTTTTCTTAAATATTTGTTCCCTAATCGAAACTTGATTCGTTCTTTGCCATAGTTCCATATTGCTTATGTGTTCGGGCCATCTGATTTTAAGTATACTACGCAAGCACCTGTTGAATGATTGTATTTGCTTATTTGACTTAACTGTTGTTCTCCATGTCTCAGCCCCATACAATAACACCGCTTTTACGTTAGTGTTAAAAATTCTTATTTTGTTCTTTATTGAAACTACACTTGCGTTCCATACTTTTTTTAACAGGTGGAAAGCGGTCCTTGCCTTACTTATTCCTGTCTTAATATCTTCGTCAGTGCTGCCTGAGGATGTTATCTTACTACCTAAATACGTAAACTCGGCTACATCCTCTAGTTCACCGGTTTCTAGTTTAATACGTTAACTGTTTTCTTCATTAACGCACATAATTTTTGATTTGTTGTGGTTGATTTTCAATCCTAGTTTGGCAGCTATTGCTTCTAATTTTTACGTTTTATTTTACATTTGGCTATATGTTTGTGAAAGTAGTGTTATATCATCTGCAAAGTCGAGATCTTCTAGAGCTTCTTCATCCATCCATTTAATGCCTGTTTGGCTTTCAATCGTAGTTTCCTTCATAATCCAATCTATAACTAGTAGAAATAAAAAGGGAGAAAGTATACAGCCTTGTCGAACTCTTGTTTTCACTTCGAATTTATCCGTAGCTCCGTTTCCATGCAAGACTCGGCATGACATTCCTTGGTAAGTTGCTCTTATTATAGATATATACTTGTCTGGTATGCCGTAGTGCTGCATAATTCTCCATACATGGAGTGAATTTGAAGTTTGAAAGCAGCTTAGCTTATTGTAAGCTACTATAACACAAGTTGAACTATAAAATACTCAAACATGTTGGGTATATAAACCCCTCTTTATCCCCTATTCTCTTTTTTCTTTCCCTATTAGGGTAGCCATGTCTCCCTATCTTCCTCTTTAACTCTCTCTCTCTTCCTTTCAAGCCTTTCTTCCCAATTGGGTTACCACATAGCTCCTTAACAACAAGACACTTATATCTCTTCTTATATTGTACTTTAACCTTTCCCCACTCAAGGTGTCTTGCTCTTGAAAGTTACTTAGAGATCCCGCTGGTGCTGTTGCTACATAAAAATGGTTGGTGTTACAAGGGGCACTCAGCCGAAGAAACTGTGCTGCTGCCACATTAAAAACACACTACATTCTGTGAAGTGACTGGCATTAGGAAGGGCATTCAGCCGTAGAGACCATGCCAAGCAGACACTGGAGCCTGCTATAGTTTTGTCTTGCCAGCTCCTGTCACATTGTCCAATCTATGCCAGCATGGGAAACAGATATTAAATGATGATGATTATGACTTCAGTTGGGAATGGACAGATTACACAATCAATAATGAGATCATATTTATGCATTAACTTTCTTAACACAACCACCTCCATCAAAAAACAAAAAGATTCAGCAGATATATAATAATCAGTAACGATATACAGCAATAGATTCAAAAGCAAATATTCATCCAAGGTACATATATTTCATTTACTTGAAGTTCATTAACTTTTTCAAAATGTCAGTTTTAACAGTTTCTTTCAAAATTAGTATTACTTCAATTGCATTCATTAATACTTTCAGATAGTGAATAAATATTTGTCCAGTAACAAAAAGAACAAATAATACAGATCACACTCATGATGAAGATACCACACCTTCAGAACATAATTTGTACCTGTTTTATGCTAAAACTGACCAGATCCAATCTTTCACATCTACCCTTTCACATCATTTTAAAAATATACAAACACACCATTGAAATCTTAGAGCTACCAGATAATGTGTGAATTATTTAAAACAATGTGAATAAATAAGCAATATGTTTACCCTTTCACATCATTTTAAAAATATACAAACACACCATTGAAATCTTAGAGCTACCAGATAATGTGTGAATTATTTAAAACAATGTGAATAAATAAGCAATATGTTTGACAATGAAATCTGATAGCTAAAGTGTTAAAAGAAATGATACAACAAAGTAATTTGTATATCAAACAAGAGAAAAAAAGGTAAGGGAGATAACTCTGTAATACTTACAGAAGAGTTGTTCGTAATTTCATAGAAAGCAGGAAATTTATGCAAATATATGTAACACACGTACGCGCACACATGTATGTATGTATGTATGTATGTATGTACGTACGTATGTACGTATGTATGTATGTATGTATAAAGATAGTATGTAGCAATTAAAATGAGAGGAAGGAAAACATATATTGATTGAAATGATCCTTTATTTTCAGTGTTGATACAACTCGAAGAAATGTTGCTCTCTGTATCATATGCTTGTTAATATATTAGGTTTGATAATATAGTAATTGTTTTTTCTTTAACTGTTTTGTAAAATAACTATTTACCATTTTCTTGCTACCTATACTTCATCTACAGAACCAAGTACTGCTAATATATTAGAAGTGTGGTTGACTTATCCATGCGATTTTGATATCTGAATATTATCTAAACCTCAGATTTGCCTTTATTATTTTCATTGTATTTATAGTCTAAGTTGTATGATTCATCTCCAACGGTGACAAATAAGTGTGTAGATATTTCCCACCCAACTACTTTTAATAAACAATATTGTCATATATTTTACAATACTTTCTTCGGTCACCAAAAATAAATTCAATTTTTCATGGTACATTGACATTTTATTATTATCATTGACCCAATAAAGTGCCCATGTTATTGAGCATTTCATTTTTAGGTTAAGGTTGAGGCTATTAACACAGCCAACAAATGGAGCAGTAAAAACGCAAACATGTAGAATAAGTTTAGTCTATGACTAATGTTTTTATCTTGCTGACGAGCGTGGGAGACAACTTTGGATATGTTTCTTGCCTTTTCCGGCTTCTTTAAATACATATATATATATATATATATATCTATATATATATATATATCATCATCATCATCATCGTTTAACGTCTGCTTTCCATGCTAGCATGGGTTGGACGATTTGACTGAGGACTAGTGAAACCAGATGGCTACACCAGGCTCCAATCTGATTTGGCAGAGTTTCTACAGCTGGATGCCCTTCCTATATATATATATAAATTTAAATAAGAGCTTTGACGCTAAATCCATATATATTAAAGTTTATTACCTATGTATGCATTTCTGTATAAGTTCATTAGTACCACTTGAATGAAGAAACAATGTATACATAGGTAATAAACTTTAATATATATGGATTTAGCGTCAAAGCTCTTATTTAAATTTTTTGATATATAACCGAGGAGATCGATTCATAAGGAGTTTACTATAGACTTTTGTGGACGAATTTTTGATATTTTGGTAACAATTACATGTTTTATCTTACCAATACATTTGGTAAATATCATCATATGAACACACAGACACACACATACATATACATATATATATATATATATATATATATATATATATATATATATATAACTCTTTTGTAACTTACTGAAATTGTAGTAAATTATTCCCTCTGTAATTTTGGAGAAATGTATTTTTTGTTGGCAAAAGAACACTGAAATTCTTAAGAAAATAAATAGTTCATTAGTACCACTTGAATGAAGAAACAATTAATATTAGAATATTTAATGCTACTTAATATGTTAATGTCTAAACCGAAAATAAATATGTATTCAGAGAGAAAGCAATAGCTTGCTTTCCAACCACATGGTTCGGGGTTCAGTTCCACTGCATGGCACCTTGGGCAAGTGTCTTCTACTATAATCTTGGGTTAACCAAAGCCTTGTGAGTGGATTTGGTAGATGGAAACAGAAAGAAGACTGTTGTATCTATCTATCTGTCTGTCTGTCAGTCTAAATGCATGTCTTAGTGTCTGTCCCCCACCACTGCTTGTCAATAAGTGTTGTGTTTATGTCCCTGTAGCTAAGCGGTTTGACAAAAGAGACCAGTAGAATAAGTACCAAGCTTGAAAAAAATAAGTACTGGGGTTGATTCAACTGACTAAAAATTCTTCAAGGCAGTGCCCCAGCATGACTGCTGTCTAATGACTGAAACAAATAAAAGATAAAAATTACATTTTTATTTTCAATTTCATTTCATTTTTAAGGTAGAGAGCTGGCAGAATCATTAGCATGCCAGACAAAATGCTTAGCAGCATTTCATCTATCTTTACATTTTGAGTTCAAATTCCACCAAAGATGACTTTGCCTTTTATCCTTTCAGGGCCAATAAAATATGTACCAGTTTAATTTCATTTTTATTAAAATTTAATTCAAATTTTCTTTTATAAATTCTGATTTGTTTGACTAGGGGAATGGCTGTGGACTTTAGATGTTAACCTCATAACTCAATGTTGTTGGAAATATGTATATTTGGAGATATGTATACTTGCAGGTTAAATTCCCATTGTTTAACATCTTTGGTTGATGTTACAGTGGTGATGAAATATGACATTCAGAAACTGTTAGGAAGTTCTTGGGTGATAGATAAAGCACCATTGCCTGGGGTTTTGGCAGTGCCTTTAGATGGAATTCATTCTATTGCAAGTATTTTGGACCAGAACTCAAGGCTGAAGATAACTTTGTCCTTCTCACACCAGTTATGAGGACCCTGAAGAAGATCAAACATCCTATACTTCTCCCCACAAAACAAAGAAGAGGGAGGGAGGGACGAGAAGAAGAAGAAGAAGAAGAAGAAGAAGAAGAAGAAGAAGAAGGAGAAGAAGAAGAAACCCAGTATTATTTGACATCCATCAACATTAACCCTTTTGATACCAACCCATCTGAGATTGCTTTTGGTCCTATGATATAAAATTCTTGTTTTAAAGTGATCTAAATTAAAACTTAATAATTACAGTTATTTCACTAAATTCTTCATTATTTTCAAAATTAATTGAAACAAAGTTAATATAGTTCAACTGAAATATAGTAACAAAATGGTTAATGGGTATATTATTGACATAAATAGTAGTGTCATGAGAAGGTTACCTTGGAAAATGTCACATTTTATGTGAGGTTGTGTTATTGATTTTTACAGTTTATTTTCTGTGGTCTATATATTTCCTGAATGTTTTTTTTTCATATTAATTGGTTTAAAAAGTATTTGAGAGACAAAGACTGACTTCTCTGACTTCTTGATATGCTGTTTTGGTCACTTAATAATCCCATGGATTTGATTAAATAAGTTTCAGCTGAGATCTTACTTCCAAATTCTCATTATTAGTTTTATAATATCAGTTAAAGAATTTCAGTACAAACTTAGGTATCATTCTTTCTGATACTCTTACATTCTACTTCATATTTTGACTTGTTGGTAGTTCTTTCTGTGCATTCTGCCTCTCTCTCTCTCTCTCTCTCTCTTTTTTTAAATACATTGATTTGTAGTAAGGCGGTAAGCTGGTAGAGCCATTAGCATTCTAGGCAAAATGCTGCTAAGAATTTTACCTATCCTTACATTCTGAGTTCAAATTCTGCTGGAGTTCACTTTACCTTTCATCCTTTCAGGGTCGATAAAATAAGTACCAGTTGAGCACTGGTGTTTATATTATTGACTTATCCATTCCTCCAAAATTGCTGGCCTTGTGCCAAATCTGAAACCAATATATTGACTTGTACTTTTAATTGAAGTTGAAGAATAGTTTTAATTGGCTGGTTTGTTAGATATATTTATTAATGTTTGCAAGACATATGCTACAATTATTAGAAATTTGGTTTTATCAGCAATTAATGTTCTTTAATTTCTTTTTAATAAAAATGTCCTCTGATTTCATTTTGGTATTTGTTTTGTTACATTCTTGTTCTCCTGTTGTTGTTGTTCTTGAAATAAGAGCATTATTATTACTGGGATATTTTTCTTAGTGATAATTTTGAAATTTCTTTCTTTCTGATGTGAATCTAATGTTAAAAGACACCAGTAATTCCATGAGGATAGGGAAACAACATGTTAAAATAACTGTTGAAGGAATTCATATTCTCACGATAATCAGGGTGTCATTTACCATCCTTTTGTATGGTGCCACAACTGTTTTTAACATGTCAGCCATCACATGTACCACTGGTGACTCATCTCATACTTCAAACAACCATCAGTAACAAGTTGTGGCAGTTAACATGATAGTTTCACTGTGAAATTAGGTTTATGATAGCTTGGATGTGGATCAAACTGATGGAAATCATTGATATTTAACAATTCTTCAGCATCAGCTTAACTCTCCTTGCCAAGATGTTAAACAATAATAGCAGAAGATTACGTACTAAAATATTCGCAAATACCTGCTTAGATTAAGTTCATTTACATAACGGTACATTAGGCCAAACTGTAAAGATTTTCTTAACTGTCTTTTTATTGCTATTTTTTTAACTCTTTTCAAATATTTGTGTTCTGTTTGTTTGGTTCTTCCCTTTTCCTTAAATTCTTTTCTGGAAACTTTGTGTTATTCAAAAGAACTGGAGAATTATAGGAAATCATTTCTTTCTTGAATGATTACTAATTTATTAGAATTGATAAATGGTTCTTATCTCCAGTTCTAGTGATGGTCATGATGACAACAATGATGATGCTGATGCTGCTGACAGAAATAAAAAAATTCTCATTTGAGTGCAAAGAAATAATTTAATAAAAAACAAATTGTATGATGATGATGTATGAATAATGTAAGGAAATTCATAGATTGACATGTATGAGCAGATGTAAATACAGTTATTAAAAATACATACATATACATACATATAGACGCAGACATGGCTGTGGTGTAAGAAGCTTGCTTCCCATCCCTGTAACTTAGTGGTTTGGCAAACAAGACCAAAAGAACTAAAACTGCTTCGAGGTGGTGCTCCAGCATGGCTACAGTCTGATGACTGAAAGAAGTAAAAGATAAAAGATACATATACATGGCTGCTTCTTCATTTTTGAGTATAGCCATTGCCTGAAGCACTTCAAGTTTAGCCTCGAGTGACCTACACTCTTAGGCTCAAATGTTAAATACATGATTGCCAAAACAACACAAGCAACTTGTTGGCTACCAAACACTTTCATGTAACATTTCAAGACCCTAGCTGATAGGCAAACTTGGTGGAATTCATGGCATGTTGTTATGCTGTGTATGGTGCAACCCAAGTCAACTCTCTGTACATGACTTCTTTTGTGACTTTTCAGTCCTCCTCTGCTGAAGCAAACTCTCCCATGTTCGTTGCATGTCAGCTCACCCTGGTCACCCACGTCTCCTGGAAATATCACATATACACCCTTTCTAGATCCTTTCTTCAAGCTATTTCAAATTTCTCACTTTTGTCATATTCTGCTTTTCTCTATCTTGCCTACTCTGTTGCAATCTCTTCTCATTCCTTTTCCAAGATGTTAGCTTTCTTCAATAGTGTATTTATACAGTTCTTGAAACTCAGCTTAGGTTTATAAGGTGAACACTTTCCAATACTCAGCTCACCATACAGGAATTACTTTGGAGTCCAGCAGGCTTTCATTCTCATTAAGTGACTCATTCGAGTCTGCATTGCAAAATGATTGTCTCAATACTTTGACTGTGACTTCTTTCCAATATCACTATTTCCAATGCAGGACCAAGATATGATGTAGACACTGCTGGTGGGAGCACTTCAGGTGTTTCAAGTGTTTTTGGTAGGTTACTCACATCTCATAAGTGTACAACAGGGAGGATAAATATATAAATCTTCACTTTAGTATCAATATAGATACCATGTTGAGACTACACGCAGTTTTCCAACTTTCTGAAAGCATCCCTAGCTTTGCTTATTCTTAGTGAGATTTCATTGTTATGGGTGCATGGTGTACTAAGAGTGCTACCAAGATACACAAACCTATGAAGCTTCTGATCATATACTTGGATATCTAGTTCAAAGTATGGCACTCCTGGCCATAAGTCTTTTTAAGACTTATTGTGTAGTCTAGCACAGAAAAAGCATTGGAAAAAAAAGTCCATATGTTGCATGCCATCTTGAGTGTCAGCAAAGAGATCACAGTCATCTGCATAGAAAAATTCTCTTAGCAATGAGAACATGACTTTTGAGGCATCTTATGTCAATAGTTTCCTAGACATACAAAACTTGACATATATTCTACATGGACACTTTGCTAAAAGCCATTACAAACACTATTGTAAAATGCAGTGAAAACAGTGCTAGAATATCACCTTGTTTGGCACCATTATTCACAGCAACAGGATCAGATACATTTCCACCAACATTCACCTAGGCCTTCATGTTGTCATGGAATTAGCAAAGAATTGTCGCAAACTTATTTGGATGTCCAAGTTTCCTCAGTATCTTCCAAAGAGCTTCTCTGTTTACTGTGTCAAACAACTTTGTCAGGTCATCAAACACTTGAAATAAATCCTTCTTTGTTCAATACACTTTTTCTGAAGTTGCCTAGCTGAGAATATTATATCAATCTTATAGCTTTCTCTTCTAAAACCACACTGAGATTCTGAAAGAACATAAACAATGTACAAAAGTAGTTTATTGAGCATAACCTTACACAATACTTTACCAGCAACTGAAAGCAACACTATCCCCCAGTAATTGCTACAGTTGTCTTTTCAACCTTCTTTATATAGTACAACCATGAGAGCATCTTTCCAGTTTTGTGGAACTATTTCATCACCCCACATATTCTATATCAAGGAGGTGAGTTGGTGTATTAAATTTTGACTTCTACTCCTAACATTTTCCACATGCAGACAGTCCACTTAGGCATATCTTCTTTCATTGGACACTAAACTCCACTTGCAAAGACCTGTTGAGGCAAGTGAAATCGAAATCGAGTTAAATTGGACACGAAACTCAGCTTGTGAAGACTTATTGGGGCAAGCGAAAGCGAATTTGTGATGGCACCTGTGCCCAGTATCGCCTTTCTGGCACTTGTGCCCGTGGCATGTCTAAGGACTTTCGAGTGAGATCGTTGCCAGTGCCCCTGGACTGGCTCTTGTGCGGGTGGCACATAAAATACACCATTTTGAGCGTGGCCGTTGCCAGTACCACCTGACTGGCATTCGTGCGGGTGACACGTAAAAGCACCCACTACACTCTCTGAGTGGTTGGCGTTAGGAAGGGCATCCAGCCATAGAAACTCTGCCAAATCAGATTGGAGCCTGGTGTAGCCATCTGGTTTCACCAGTCCTCAGTCAAATCATCCAACCCATGCTAGCATGGAAAGCGGACGTTAAATGATGATGATGATGATGAAGTTACAAAGACCCCTTCATGGAGACTTCACACCCACAATTTAGTCATTTTTCCTAAGCAAAGATGAATACAGTTGTACCATTGGTAGCTATAAGGTCACCCGAACATAACAGATGAGCATTATTTGTAATTCAACGGTACAACAGTGTAAGACTATCCTTTCAGATATACTTACATTTTGATTTCTGCAATGTGGTGCATAAATTTTCAAGTAAATTTAGACTCATCTTTGCCTCCACTGATTCACTTGCAAAGTGTTGAGTAAAATTATTTCGTTGGAGACCTCCTTTGAGTCTTTTTATTATCACTGCAACACATATAGTCCCCAGTTTGTAACATTGATTTCAAGGCCTTCCCAGATGAGTGACTGGTTGTTCTAAGACATTTATTGATTGTAAATATTTTCTGCCCAGTTACCTATCGGCATAGTGGTCATTTGCAAACTCCAGAGGCGACACTTTCATTTCCCTTTACTCCAAACGTCACACTTTGTTGTTTCAATTGGGTCATGCCCTTCCAATTGCTATAGATCCATAATGCATCTTAAAGCTGTGCCTGTCACCTGTATGGTGAGGAATCCTACATTGGGGAGTAGTAACGACTAGGCTACGGTAGCTGACTGATTATCATGATCATTCGTCTTTTGCTTTCCTGTAGCTTTGCTCTCTTTTACAAACCCAGTGAACATACATATATTTCCTATTTCAAAGAAATTCAAACAATACATATTACACACAAGTTAAAAAGATTCCCAACAATTAAACTTCTCTGGTTGACATTAATACACCCATCACCAATAGGGGCCTTAACTCCCACATTTTTCAGCTCCATGAGCTCCATTTTTCAGGAGCAAAATTCTTTTAGGGTCCATGTAGTGTCTTAGGCCAAAAAAATTTTTAACTTCCTGCATAGTCTGAGCCCACAGCAATATCATATCTCCTCCACTATTTCAGTATTACGTGTCAAAAGTGAAACAATAACATCACTCTACTGTAATGTCAGATACTTTCACTCTAACACTGAAACTATTCCACTATTTCAGTATTACCTGTCAAAAGTGAAACAATAACATGTCGCTACTGTAATTTCAAATATTTTCACTTTAATATTTTCAGTTTCATACTGAAACTATTAAAGTGAGACTATACTCTCACATATATACAGGCATACTATAAGACCCAAGTTAAAAACATTCCCAACAATTCAACTTCTCTGGTTGACATTAACACCCCCACCCCCAATAGGGGCCTTCATTCCCACATTTTAGAGCTCCATGAGCTCCATTTTGCCGGAGCAAAATCTTTTTTACAGGTTCCAGAAGACTGAAATTTTGGAATATGCGCATAAAGATCAATAGTACGGGATACATGTCTCATGATTAGAATTTTTTTAGAGTGTGTAAAGAGGGAAAGAACCCTCATGTGCAATTTTGATGAAATTCGAATCATATGTATTCCAGTTCCTTACAGAAAATATAGCAGAAAAGTCTCATTTTTCAATTGCATGTAACACGGGCAATGCCAGGTATCTCTGCTAGGAGGATAAGCCTATTAAAGGGGTCCATGTGAAAACTCGTTTAAATAAAAGGGTTGGGAACCATTTTTCTACATCATGTAGACCAAAGACATGAGGTGTTCTTGATTGCAGGGAAGTGTATCAGAGAAGAGCAAGATGTTGGAGAGAAGTGTGTATGGAAGGATAATTGCATGCTTGAACTTAGTGATTCTGAAGAGAAAGAGGCATGGAAGTACTATTATAAAAGGTTACTAAATGTAGAAAATAAATGGGAAAAACAGAGTCTTCTTAATGTGGATCTGACTGAGATTCCAGCAATTCTTGTTGACAGCAGCGTTTCAGATAAAGCAATAAAGAATATGAAGACAAGGAGAGCCCCTGGTTCATCAAGAATTACCTCTGAAATGGTTAAAATATCTGGCAGAATAGAATAATCACCCTTATAGTTAATCAGGTTGTATAGGAAGGTATCATACCCAATGACTGACGTAACAGTATCATAGTAACCTGTTACAAAGGTGCCTTAGAGAGAAGTAATTACAAAGGAATCACATTCTGGAACAGGTTATGAAAGTCACTGAAAAAGTCATAGCCCAGTTAATTAGGAAGTGAGTTAACCCACATAAAATGCAATGTGGTTTTGTGCCAGTCGGAAGCACTTCTGATGCTCTTTTTATAGCTCAGCAACTACAGGAGAAGAATTTAACAAAAAGTAAACCTCTGCACTTAGTGTTGTTGACCTGGAGAAAGCCTTTGACATGGTGCCTTACCTCCTTATCTGGTGGCCATTGCAAAAGATAAGAGTAGGTGAATGGCAAGTGAAAGGCATTCAAGTTATGTACAGGGTAGCTGTTAGAAAAGTGAGAGATAGCGATAAGTACAGTAATGAATTTAGTATGCAAGTAGGCGTTCATCAGGGTTTAGTTAACAGTCCCCTCCTATTTATTATAATCCTCTTGGCCATAACAGGAATTTAAGATCAGTTGCCCAGGGTAATTTCTGTATTTTGATGACCTTGTCCTTATAACTGAAAATGTAGATGAATTAGAGTTAAAATTTCAAGAATGGAAACAAAACCTGAAATCAAAAAGTCTTCAAGTTAATTTAGCAGGTACCAAAGTTGTAGTTAGTAGGGAAACAGGCAGGATGCTGATCTCTGTGAGAAAATAGCTGTTTTATACGTAGACAAGGCAGGTAGAAATTTCATGTGGAGTACTCGGTGCAGACTATGGACATGTAAGAGGTGCAGTGGAATCACAGGAAGGTTAACAGAGAATGTACAGTAGAAGCACACAGGAAACAGATGTTCTGGAATGTCCACAAGGCTCCCTAGAAGTAGTAGATAGCTTCTGTTATTTAGGTGCCCTAATTAGCAGTGGAAGAGGATGAAGTATAGTTGCTAGCATAAGAACTGGTTGAAGAAAGTTCAGAGAATTTTACTTCTGTTGTTAAGAAAAGGTCTCTCTCTTTCAGAGTGAAGGGCAGTTTATATGTTGCCTGTGTACAAATAGCAATGCTAAATGATCGTAAAACTTGGGTCTTGAATGCAAAGTACATGTAAAGACTTGCAAAAAATGAAACTAGCATGCTTTGATAGATGACAAAGTACAAATGTGCTGAGAGAAAAATTGGGCATAAGAGGCAACATATATGGTGCAAGAAAGAAGACTGTGCTGGTGTGGTCATATGATGCAGATGAATGAGGACAGTTGTGCAAAAAGTACCAAATACTAAATGTGTAGTGAGTCCATGAAAGAAGGAAACTGAGGAAGATGTGCGATGAAGTGGTGAAGACTGGCTTCAAGATGTTGAACCTCTCAGAGGAGATGACGGGGAACTGAAATGAATGGTAACATGCTGTGTGAGAAAACTCATCTATCTCAGCAAATTTGAGATTCTGTTATGCCACTCCCACTACTTACTTTCTAACTCTCATTCTGTGATACTCTACTTCCTTCAATTCCCCTCTACTGAACTGATATTCTCTGTGGTCAACTCATTCCCTATCTCTAATCATGTCTCACTACTCTCATTCAGTACACTTACCTACACATCCACCTTTTCTGCTCCTCTATCCTATTTTCTTTCTCATATTCACACTGTACCATGACTTTACATCTCTCTCTCTCTTGAGATGGACAAGCTATGTATTCACCTCTTCAGCAAGATACCTGTTCCTGTTCCTCTATCTAATTTCTTATCCCTCAATTGATTACCTCATTCAGTTGAAGGATTTTATCTTGCAGATACTTGGTGACCTCATTTGTGCTGGTGCCATGTAAAAAACACCTGGTACACTTTGTGAAGTGGCTGGTACTAGGAAGGTCATCCAGCAGTAGAAACCATACCAAAGCAGACATTAGAACATAGCGCAGCCCTCTGGCTAATCTGTTTATGTTGAAGCATTCAATCCATGCCAACATGGAAAAAAGGATAAATACTGATACACATACATACATACGTACATGAACTGGCACTCTGTTGATTTTGATGACAAGTATTCCGGTTGATCTGATCAACAGACTAGCCTGCTCATGAAATTAGAATGTATGTGATTGAGCATTTCACAGACGTGCACACTTAACATAGTTCTTAGGGAGATTCAGCATGATGCAGAATATGACAAGGCTGGCCCTTTGAAATGCAGGTACTACCTATTTTTGCCAGCTTAGTGAATGGAAGTAACAGGAAATAAAGTGTCTGGCTCAAGGACACAATGCACCACTGATTATTGAACTTACAACCTTACAATTGTGACTCGAATATGCTAACTACTAAGCCATGCACCTTCACACCTACATGCATACATACATACATATACATATCATGATCATTGTTTAACCTCCACCTTCCATGCTGGCAAGAGTTGGACAGTTTGACAGGAGTCAGCCAAGAGGGATATATATATATATATATATATACACACACATACATATATATATATGTATGTATGTATGTATGAATGTATGTATGTATACCAGAGTAAGCACATAAATGCAAAACAAAGTGGCAAAAATAGTACTTGAATGCTGGAGGTAGAGTAATATTCTTTATCAATAAAGCTGCAAAGACATCACAAAAACTGCTACTCAGAGTTTTACGTTCTCTTTTGTCGGACAGTTAAACCAAAACTGAGTAACAGTTTTTGCGATGTCTTTGCAGCTTTATGAATAAAGAATGTATATATATATATATATATATATATATATATATATATGAGTAAATGCATATATATATATATATATATATATATATATATATATATGAGTAAATATAATGAGAAACAAGTTTGGAAAGTCTATTTACACTGAATATTAAATACATTTTTTCTATTAAATGTATTTAATATTCTGTGTAAATTGACTTACCTAACTTGCCTCTCATTACGTTTACTCATCTACTGGGTCAAGTTCAAATTTCTTGAGAGCACTTCAAAGTGTATTCTATAAAGAGAACACCTGTCTCTAATATACATACATACATATATATAAAAGTAAAATTTGAATGTAAACACTTGAAGAAAGATATTCTCATTGTTAATATTATCTGTGGTGGATATGAGTAATTGATTATAGTAACAATGATAATATAGGTGGTTCAAAGTTTTTTTAATAGCATTATATAGCTATTCATTAAAATTTGTGGTATGACATCAGCGACTGGGGAGCTGACCGGAACGGCGAGCTGACTGGAAGAGGAAGAAGGGCAGAGGGAGCCTCAATCGGGATTTCGTGCCCTTTTCGAACGGGGTTGTTGTGAGGAGAGGACGTGCCAATTGATTGTCTAGGTGTTGGGAGAAGCAGCTGCTATTTCTAGTGTTCTTCGGGTCAGGCGAGCCGTGAGGATTGGATACCGCAGGACAAACTCGTGCAAAGGAAGGAAAACCGAGGTAAGCTGATTACATCTACTCGCACACATACACCACAAAATCAAAAATTAGCACTAAGCTTAAGGACACACGAGGCTTCAACCTGTTTAGAAATAGGAGCCAGAGTCCCAAACCTACCACCGAAATATGACAGAGGCAACAGTAGGTGAGCAAACAGTTAAAGTATTAAACAGTTCAAAACATATCATTAAAGATTATGTCATTTGGAAATTCATGGGATCTTTTCCCTTTCAACAGCAGATCGAGAAATTAATTTTTTGTAACTAAACACTTTCAAACTTCGAACACTGGTAGAATGTGTCATATAAAGCATCTTTTACTGTTAGTGTTGTTGAGAAAAGTTTATATTTTCAAAGTTGTTTTGTGTTAAAGTTATCATATTTCAATAATTTCAACCAATCAATGATGTGCATTCAGCTGAATAAAATTATTGCTGTTGTTTGTCAACAACAACTTCCGGTGGTGTATATTTCATTTGTCACTGTTATTTATGACATATTTCATCTCAGTTGCATTCGTATGAATAAACGAGTGTATCTGAAGCATGTTTACCTGAGGAATGACTGTTTTTGGGAGTAAAATCATTTTTCCATTCTAATGAACTTGGATATGAGTTTCTTATATGATTTTATATAGTCTTAATTCAGCCATGAAACCCGTGTAGTCGATGCACAAATACTTACTTTTATACATTATATTGTATTAATTTTTATCGTTCAATTTATACTTTATTTGATTTTTAGATTAATATTTTTATGTTGAATATTTCTTTGTATGGTATTCAATGTGATTTTAAAAGTATTTGATTTTATATATTATATGATTGTAATAATCTTACTGTTTAATATTATATATTATTAAAATTTTAGATTAGTATTTTGTATGGTATATGTCTCACGGTATGGTTTTAGATGGATTCTTCATTGACTGAGTTGTGGAATGGTAGTTTGTCTCTAAATTAGTTATATATGTGTGTGTGTGTTTGTGTGTGTGTATACATATACACATACACTCATATATATATATATATATATATATATATATATAGACAGAGTGAGGGAGGAAGACAGTGAAACTAGCTTCCATACATGTTGAATATAGATGTTCAAATAAAAACATCAACAATTTGCCTTAATATGAAATAGCTGTAAAGCAGGCAAGATGAATAAAAGCTTATTTAAAATTATAGTGGGTAATACTGTACTAGTTTCATGTTTAATGTACAAATTAGATAAATTGATTTTAAAAAATCAATTTGATTTAGATTTGTCGCATATTACACTCCTCAGTAGTATATTCCCATATTTACAAAAAATACGTATGACTTTAAAATATTATCTTTATTCATCCACAGCAATTTGTAATTCAACAATTACCTTTATTCACCTACAGCAATTTGTAATTCAGGGTACCCCAATATTTTCCAAAAAGTTAGAGGGAAAGAAAATGCTATGCTTTCTATCCACAATTCAGCATGCCTTTCTTCCCGAGGCGGCAAATATGTATATATATAGACAGAGAGAGCGGGGAAGACAGTGACACTAACTTCCGTACATGTTGAATATAAATGTTCAAATAAAATCATCAACAATTTGCCTTGATATGAAATAGCTGTAAAGCGGGTGAGATGAATAAAAGTTTATTTAAAATTATAGTGGTTAATACTGTACTAGTTTCATGTTTCATGTACAAATTTACATTATATACTGCTTGCTTTTTTCCTGCCACCAGCACCAGTGAGATCATCATGATTTTCACAAAACAATGAACACCAAAGAAGTGGATGATGACTTTATATTAGAAGATGAGGGATTAAAGTATGAGAGAAGAGGACAGAACAAGTCTTGTAGAAAAGCTACAGGGCTACTCACATTTAGAAAAGAAGGGGTATGAATGATCAGTTGGAGCTGCAAAGAAATAAATAGTGGTGACAAGGCATCTAAGTAGCTCTCCAAGGTATGAGGTAAGTAAAAGTGAGTGGGGATAAAGGAACTAGGAGTGTGAGTGGGTGGTGGTCTGCAAGAGTATATGGGAGAGCAAGAGAGGAGGGATGGGAAAGGGGCGGGGTGGCGAGCAACAACTATAAAGATTGGGTAGGGTTGAAGGGTAGATGTCGGGAGTGATGGATAAGGATTGGGGATGACCAATGGTGCATGAGCTGGAGAAAGAAGAGGGATGCAGAAGAGAGTGGAGGGAAGGGAGCAACAGGATAATAATGATGATATGGTTGACAGGCGGTGGGGACCAAAGAGAGATTTGATATGTAGTTAGGTAGGCTGCAGGAGTGTAGGGTCAGAGAGGTAGCAGGTTTGGTGCGTGCAGAGAGATAAGTTGGTGGCCTAATGGTGGTGGTAGTAGATGATAAATGTAACATATGTGTTATATGGACTGTTGGATTTGTTTGTGTTCGTCTGAGGTCCTAATGTAGTTCATCTGAGGTCCTTGTTTCATTGTTGTTTTGAATGACTGTGGAAGTTAAAGGTTATTGATATATATGGCGAGGACAAAATTCTCGTTTCTTAATAATGAACATTCGGTGAGTGCGTTCTTTGTCTATAATTAATAAATAAATGTAATAACTAAGTTGTACAACTCGTTGTCTTTTCTCTGAGAGTCCCCCGAGAGGAATACAACAGAGTTTATTGGCGTCGCCGGTAGGATTACATGCATACTTTGCCGTAAAATTGTTCATCTTAATAACAATGGCTGAAAAACGGACAGTAGAGCTTATAAAGTTGTTTAGGGAACAAATGGAACAGCAAATGCAACAACATAAGAGAGATATGGACACACTGTTAAAACTGTTTGGTGCTTCACAAGTTGAAGGCGATTCCAGTGGCTATTTTTCAGCTGCTTCGACAACAGTGTCGATTCCACCATTTGCTGCATTTGATTCAACAACAGAACTATGGCCTGATTACTGGTCAAGATTCTGCACGTTTGTGGCTGCTAATGCGGTACCTGAACAAAGCATAGCACAAGTGTTCCTGACCAATCAGACCGCTACTATTTACAAGCAACTTGCTAATCTGGCTACTCAACAAAATCCGCCTAAAGATATCAACAACTTGACAATGAACGAAATCGTTGACTTCATGAAGGAACAGTTCAACCCAAAACTTTTCATTGTGAGAGAGCATTTCAAGTTTTGGAGTGATATGCAACGGAAGCCAGGCGAAACTCTACAGGAGCTGGTAGCAAGTATACGTCAGGATGTGGCTACCTGTGATTTTCCATCGATCACCAACCCACAGCATGAAACTCTGAGACAGAGATTCAGATGTTCGGTCAACAATGAAGCGATTCTGAAGGCGCTTTTTAAGATCAAAGACACAGAACTAGATTTTGCCCGTGCTGTCCAAGTTGCCATCGAGACTGAAGACGCAGCAAAGGTTGCTAAAGAAACTGTTTACGGTTCCAAAACCAAGCAAGTCTACAAGGTCCAACAGAACAAGAATAAGAGTCCTCAAAAGAACCATCAGCAGTCTTATTCCACAGACCAGGAGAAATGCTACTGATGTAGAAAGACCCACAAAGCGACAGACTGTCCTTTCAAAGAATCCAAATGTCATTTTTGTGACAAAAAGGGACATTTGCAAGCGGTATGTAGAAAAAAACAACATCAGCAACACAATGGCCACTCACAAACTCCCGTGAAAAGAATCACAAAAGCTGAGCTAGTCAAGGCGATCCTAGGCGAAGTTTCCCAAGATACACATAGTTTGATTGTGCCAATAATAATCCAAAACAGACTGTTCACAATGGAATTGGACACTGCCACTACAGGCAACTTTGTTTCCTTGTCAGTCTGGAAACAACTTGGAAAACCAAAGCTGCAAGATGTCTAGCATCGCTATGAATCTGCCAGCAAGCACGACCTGCCTGTTCTGGGAACTTTCATGGGCCAAACCAAGGATCCAACAACCGGTAAGCAGAATCTAATACCATACATCGTCACCAAGATCTCTGATCTTAATTTTCTGGGTCGAAATGCTATCCAGACTCTGGGAATTTCTGTGGACACTGCTCTAGGTTTGAAAAGCATAGACAGCCAAGCCAAGAGGGAAGGTGCTGAAATGATATATCCAAAGACCTCAAGTGAGCCCTATGTTTCCCTGCAACAAGATTGTCACAACATGTGTGATGAATTCCCAGATCTTTTCAAGCAAGAATTGGGATGTCTCAAGAACTTTGAACTGGAAGTGAAATTCAAATCGGATGCAACACCAGTCTTTCACAAAGCACGTCCGGTTCCATTTTCTTTTCGTGATGACCTGGCCAAAGGTTACGAAGAAGGCATCGCCAAGGGAATCTGGAAGTCAGTCCAGTTCAACGAATACGGAACGCCAGTGGTACCGATTCGTAAAGCACATGCTTCAAGCAACCTGAAGCCCAGACTACTATATCTATAAAAGGCAGGATGTGAGTGTGTGTGTGTACATAGTCGTTTTTCGTCGTTTAACGTCCGCTTTCCATGCTAGCGTGAATGTAATCTATGCACGTCCACAAATTAGTACACATGTCGCTCCAATTTTAGGAGGACATTCGTCACGACCCTAGCTGTACTTTTGTCAAATTATTTTTCCTGAGGCACCCGTGGGTAGTGGTAAAAATCGTTTTTCAACCTTAACTTTTACCAATTTTGAAGTTTGCTAACATGAGTTAAGTCCCTCCTTGCCATAGCGAAGTGAAAATGTGTGTGTGTGTGTGAGGGAGGGAGAGAGAGAGAGAGAGAGAGAGAGAGAGAAGTTGTTTTGATGTATGTGTGTATGTGTGTGAGGGAGAGACAAGTTGTGTTGTGTTGATGTATGTGTGTGTGTGTGAGGGAGAGAGAGAGTAAGTGACAGCGTTCACCAAAAATGAAAATGTAAATTTTATTTTCTTAAACACGAGATATAGTATTCAAATTTAGGATGTTTTTGAAAGACACTATATTTTATTATATATACTTTCTCACACAACAATTAAAATATATTTATTTTAAACCATTTATTTATTTTAAATCGTTCATCTTCCCCCCCCCCTCTCTCACACACACACACACACACACATTACTTTGGGTGTGAAAGAGTTTTGTTTTTATTTTACACCGAGGAAAAAAGTGTTTTGTTGAGAATCCATTTATTTAACAACAAAGAAACAAAGCGGTAGGTAACAATTTGTCAGTGAATTACATAATATAAATAGGTAAAATTTCCGAGGCTTCCACCACACCCCACCCCATTTCTCGGACCACAAAAAGGGGTTTGTAGCATATTAGGAGGCCAGGGTAATTGATTCCACGCAAAAAATCTGATTTTTTTCTTAGTGAAAATCATGCGAGTGTTATCTAAAACTTTGCCTGGAGTTTTTCATGGTAAATCTCTGATTTAAAAAAATGTTTTCCATATTCTTAATCTCTGTATTTTCCCACATACATTGAAAAACAGAAGGCAAAAAGATCAGTGGAGGGGTGAAATTTCCGAGGCTTCCACCACACCCCACCCCATTTTTTGGACCACAAAAAGGGTTTTGTAGCATATTAGGAGGCCAGGGTAGTTGATTCCATGCAAAAAATCCGATTTTTTTTTCTTAGTGAAAATCACTCGAGTGTTAACCTAAAAATTTACCAACTTTTTTTCCATTGATTTCTGTTTATGAAATTCTCTGTATGTAATTTTTCTTTCTCAGTGGTCAAGGCAAATGATGACTGGCTAACCCTAACCCTAACCCTAATGCTGACATTGGATACAATGACCTGATCTACAATAATGAAATTGAAATTGAGGACGCACTGCTGAAAATTGGTGGGGCGGCGTTGAATACATTCAGTTTGCCATCCTCATTGTGACAGGATGTTAATACACTCCCACCAAAGTTACTTCTTGATTGTCGTATGAAGCTGATGGTCTTGTGGAGTACCTGAGAGTAAATGAACTGAAATTGCTCCTTGATCAGAGGCTGGTGTACGAAACTCATCAGTGCCGTTGAAAAACAGGCGGGCAGCATTTTTTTCCTCAATGCTACTAGAGGTACCGGCAAAACCTTTGTAACACAATTAATACTTGCTAAGATTCTTCACGAGAAGCAAATTGCACTAGCCATTGCTTCCTCGGGAATCGCTGCTACATTATTGCCGGGAGGTAGGACGGCACACTCGGCATTCAAGCTGCCTTTGGATTTGGTTAGTGCCGAGGTTCTTACTTGCAACATTAGCAAAAATGCAGAGGAAGCTGAAGTTCTTAGACAGTGCCATCTCATTGTATGGGACGAATGCACAATAACCAGTAAGGGTGCCCTTGAGGCACTGGACTAGTCACTGAAAGGTATCAGGGATTCTACAGCTTCTATGGGTGGTGTAACTCTATTGCTTTCAGGAGATATCCTGCAAACCCTTCCTGTCATCCCTAAAGGAAGCCGGTCTGATGAAGTGCTCGCATGCCTTAAGTCATCCACGTTGTGGCCCCAGGTTAAGACCTTAAGCCTAAGCACAAACATGCGTGCACACCTGCTTGGTGATAGCATGTCTGCAGCATTTGCTGAAGACATTTTAGCCCTTGGAGAAGGCAAGGTCCCTAGGAACGATATGGGTGACATATCCATGTCTGAGCTGTGCAACACCATGGACAACCCTTCCAATCTTTTGGAAACAGTGTTCCCCAATCTGGAAAGTAACAATGCAGACATCAATTGGCTCAGTGAAAGAACCATCCTGGCCCCACAAAACGTAGCTGTCAGTGCTATCAACGACCAGCTCATAAGCCCAATTCCAAGTGAGGAGCGCATCTACAAATCGATTGACTGGACCTCTGACCCCCAAGACATTGTCAGTTACTCTAATGAGGTTCTCAACTCATTGGAGCCAGCAGGGCTTCCACATCACATTCTTAGGCTAAGGGTTGGATGCCCAATTATGCTAATCAGAAACTTGCTTCTGCATAAACAGTGCAACGGGACCCGCTTAGTAATCAAGTCCCTGATGCCACACTTGACTGAGGCCACCATTGTTACAGAGTGCAGGAGGAGTGAAAATGTTTTCATTTAAGTGTGCAATATTAACCATGAGAAAGGGACAGGTAGTTAACAGTGAAGGCATCCAATTACCAGATGGCCAGATATTAAAATCATTGAAAGGAAGAGAGTTATAAGTATTTAGGAGTATTAGAATTTGACAGAGTACTAACTACAGAAATGAAAACAAAAATTGAGAAGGAGCACATCAGAAGGTTGAGGAAGCTAATGAAGTCAAAACTAGATGGTCTCAATCTAGTGAAGGCTGCAAATACTTGGGCAATGTAGTTACTTAGATACTCAGCAGCTTTTGTAGATTGGACAAAATCTGAATTAGCAAAGCTAGATAGAAGAACGAGGAAAGAATTCAATATGAGTGGAGGACTCCACCCAAGGGCAGGAGTACCAAGATTATACCTACCTAGAAAGGAAGGTGGAAGAGAGTTAATATCAGTAGAAGACTGCATGGAGTTAGCTAAAATAGATATAGACTCCTACATAGGTAATAGTGAAGAAAGGTTATTAAAAGTTGCTAGAGTCACAGCAAGGCATAGGGAAACCAAAACACCAAATGAACTTAAAAACCAGAAAAAAGAACATAAATTATCTGACTGGCAGGAGAAGGTGTTGCATGGTAGATTCCCAACGATAGTTGCAGCAAATAGTAGTAGTGAGACATGATTATGGCTGCTGAAAGGAAAGCTGAAGAGTGAGATGAAAACTTTGTTAGTAACTGCACAAGATCAAGCATTAAGGACTAATTGGATAAACGCTAAGATAGACAAAAACCAAGTAAGTTTCCCAATGGAGGAAAGCGTTACTCATATAGTAAGTGATTGTAACATGCTGGCACAGAAAGAATACAAGAAAGGAGATGACAGTCTAGGGAAAGCAATCCACTGGGAGCTATGTAGAAAGCTAGGATTTGAACATACTGATAAATGGTATGAACATGAACTTAGTAAAGTACTAGAAGATAAGAAATACAAGATGTTGTGAGGCTTTAATATTCATACTGACAGAGTAATAGAAGCTAGAAGGCCTGATTTGGTAGTAGTAGATAAAGAGAATAGAAAGTGCCAGATAATTGACTTTACAGTCCCAAATGATGAAAAAATTAATATGAGAAGTATAGAAAAAAGTACCAAGACCTAGCTATTGAATTACAGAGACTATGGAAAGTGCGGACAAAATGTATCCCAGTAGTGCTTTGGGAACTTGGGAACTATCCCTAAAGATCTGAACAGATGGATAGAGGAAATAGGCATAAAACCCAGTGTAGTACAGCTGCAGAAAACAGTGTTATTAGGGACAACTAGGATACTTAGGAAGGTTCTTGACATCTAAGGTCACTTGCTGTAACTCAATAGGAGGATTCTTGGCATCTAAGGCTACTTGTTGTAGCCTGATGTTAGGATCCTTTTCTTTTCCAACAGTCTAATCTGTTAAGTGTATAATAATAATAATAATAATAATAATAATAATAATAATAATAATAATAATAATAATAATAGGAAAACTAATACAAATAGCCACAAGACATTAACAAAACAAAAAACTGTTTTTAGTCTTTAAAGAAGCTGACGAATACAAAAAAGAAGTCATAGTACCTAACAACTATGAAGAAAAGGAAGAAACAGTAAAAGCTGCAAAACAACTGAAATCCACATTAAATCTGGAACAGCAATGGATCATGATAAAATGATGGCAAGAAAAGCCCCTTCATGGTAAATGCTGGGTTAAACTAAACAGAAAAGAAATAGACAAAGCAAAATCCCAACAATGGCTGAGAAGCTCAGGGCTCAATGTAGAGACTGAAGGATTTTTAATTGCAGCACAAGATCAAAACCTACCTACCAGAAATTACCAAAAACATGTAATGAAAAAGAAATAAAGTAACTGCAGAATATGTGGAGATGGAGAAGAAACAATAAATCATATTGTCTCTGGCTGCCCAGTCCTGGCTAAGAAGGAATATATTCACAGACATGACAGAGTTGGGACTTATATGCAATGGAAGCTATGTCAACACTATGGAATAACAACCAAAGTAAATGGTATAGACACATGCCAGAAAAGGTCAAAGAAAAAGAGAAAGCAACCATATTCTGGGATACTCCAATACACACAGATACACAAAATTAAATCCAATAAGCCAGATATAGTTGTCAGAGATCACCAAGAAAAAAATGCTTTCTAACTGATGTATCAATACCAACAGATGACAATGTTTCTCTTAAAGAAACAGAGAAACTTTCAAAATACAAAGATCTGGAAATAGAGGTAACTTGAATGTGGAGTCTAAAAACAGAAATAATTCCTATCATAGTAGGCGCATTAGGTATGATAAAAAGATATTCAGACATATGCATAACAAAAACACCAGGACTAACAAGTATATATAACATACAGAAAATAGCACTTCTAGGCACCGCACACATCCTACGTAAAACACTTTCAATGCAGTAAAAATAAGAGCATCAGAAAAAATCACAGCACATACCCAAAGCACACAGAGCTGTGCTCAGTAGTGAAGTGAAAGCACGCTATAAAAATAAGACTACTGAATAATAATAATAATAATAATAATAATAATAATAATAATAATAATAATAATAATGATAATAATAATAATAATAATCCCCACACGTGGATTCTGGCAACACTAGCCATAAACAAGGTGGCACCAATTATTATAAAATACATAAGGCACTCAATGAACAAATGGCAGACAGTGCTACAGATCCAAACAAAAGAGGGACTTGTGAAAACGAAAGCCATCCCCATTAGAAGAGGAATATTCCAGGGAGACACGCTCTCTCCACTCCTGTTCTGCCTGGCACTCACACCTTTAACTGAATTGCTAAATAGAACTGGATGCAGTTACAAATGTTACGGGAAAACAGTCAGCCACCTTTTATATATGGATGACCTAAAATTATACGCTAAAAATGACAAAGAGCTGGAAACACTATTACAGACAGTACATGGCTTTACCAAGGAAATAGATATGAAATTCGGATTAGAAAAATGTGCCAAAGCAACCCTGAAAAGAGGAAAATTAGTTAAAAGTAGCAACATCACACTAGATAAAGCCAATGAAATAAGAGAACTAGACGAAAGCCAACCATACAAATATTTAGGAGTCAATGAACTAGATAGGATACAACACACACAAATGAAAGAAAAAATAAAGAAAGAGTACTATAGACGAGTTAGATCAATACTAAAAACAGAGCTCAATGCTAAAAACAAGATAATAGGTATTAACACTTTAGCTGTCCCAGTTATAAGCTACAGCTACAATATCCTTAACTGGACACTAAACGAACTATCTAAAATAGACAGGAAAACAAGAAAAATAATGACAGGATATAGGATGCACCACCCAAAATCTGACATAGAGAGGCTATATATATACAATGCACAGAAGGTGGCAAGGGTCTTATACAGCTGGAAAACTATTATAAAATAACCACCATAGGACTGCAAAAATACCTACTCCAGAAGCAAGGAAAACTAATACAAATAGCCACAAAACACGAGCAAAACAAAAAACTGTTTTCAGTATTTAAGGAAGCTGACAAATACAAACAAGAAATCATACTACCTAACAAATACGAAGAAGAAACAACAAAAGCTATAAAACAAATGAAATCCAAACTAAAACTAGAACAGGCAACGGACCATGATAAAACGATGGCAAGAAAAGCCCCTACATGGTAAATACTGGGATAAACTAAATGCAAAAGAAATAGACAGAGAAAAATCCAAGCAATGGTTGAGAAGCTCAGGACTCAAAGCAGAGACTGAAGGATTTTTAATTGCTGCACAAGACCAAAGCCTCCCCACCAGAAATTACCAAAAACATATAATGAAAAGAAACATAACAAGTAACTGCAGAATATGTGGAGATGGACAAGAAACAATAAATCATATTATCTTGGGCTGCCCAGTCCTGGCTAAGAAGGAATATATTCACAGACACGACAGAGCTGGGACCTATATACACTGGAAGCTATGCCAACACTATGGAATAACAACAGAAAAAAGATGGTATAAACACATGCCAGAAAAGGTCACAGAAAATGAGAAAGCAACCATACTCTGGGATATGCCAATACACACAGATAGAGAAATTAAGGCAAATAGACCAGATATAGTTGTCAAAGATCATGAAGAAAAAAAATGCTTTCTAATTGATGTATCAATACTAGCAGATGACAACGTTTCCCTAAAAGGAATGGAAAATCTTTCAAAATACAAAGACCTGGAAATAGAGGTAACTCGAATGTGGAATCTAAAAACAGAAACAATTCCTATCATAGTAGGTGCCTTAGGTATAATAAAAAAATATTCAGACAAATACATAACAAAAACACCAGGACTTACAAATATATATAACATACAGAAAATTGCACTACCGGGCACTGCACACATCCTACGCAAAACACTTTCAATACAGTAACCATAAGAGTATCACAGCAAACCACAGCACATACCCAAGGCACACAGAGCTGCGCTCGGTAGTGAAGTGAAAGCACGTTATAAAAATAAAACTACTGAACAACAATAATAATAATAATAAGAATAATAATAATAATAATAATAATAATAATAATAATAAGACTACTGAATAATAATAATAATAATAATAATAATAATAATAATAATAATAATAATAATAATAATAATAATAATAATAATAAGAGGAGCACCAGTCTTGACAGCAGCTGGACGTGTTCCTCGCTGCTCTGACCATTCAGTAGCCGAAAGCCATAGAAACACTAATATGACCCGGCAGGACAATGGGGGAAAAAATAACTCTCAAAGACTGGAATATCTACAATATCCTGTGAGTATTTAAAATTCCCTTCAAAATAAGTTAAGAAATTTACAAATTTACATATATACAGTTTTCAAACACACAAACTTTAATATCCACAACTATTGTGAATACTCATCCTTTCGTCTCTCCCTGAGAGTTCAAAAAAGTAAGGCGCAGGAGTGGCTGTGTGGTAAGTAGCTAGGCGCAGGAGTGGCTGTGTGGTAAGTAGCTAGGCGCAGGAGTGGCTGTGTGGTAAGTAGCTTGCTTACCAATCACATGGTTCTGGGTTCATTCCCACTGCGTGGCACCTTGGGCAAGTGTCTTCTACTATAGCCTCGGGTCGACCAAAGCCTTGTGAGTAGATTTGGTAGACGGAAACTGAAAGAAGCCCATCGTATATATGTATATGTGTGTGAGTGTATATGTTTGTGTGTCTGTGTTTGTCCCCCCAACATCGCTTGACAACCGATGGTGGTGTGTTAACGTCTCCGTAACTCAGCGGTTCGGCAAAAGAGCCCAACAGAATAAGTACTAGGCTTACAAAGAATAAGTCCTGGGGTCGATTTTCTCGACTAAAGGCGGTGCTCCAGCATGGCTGCAGTCAAATGACTGAAACGAGTAAAAGAGTATCCCTTTTTTTTTTTATTCTAAAAACATTATAGTTTTCTCTGTGTGGACATACAAAAGACCATCTTTGATGAATCTTAAAACCTTCTGTGAAAATTTGACTCTTCTTGTCTTTTCTTTCCTTTCTCCCTGAGTATTCAAAAATGTAAGCATCCTTTTCATTGCAAAAATACAACTGTTTTCTCTAACTGGACATACAAACGAACATCTCTCGAAAAGTCAACTTTAATTTCTACAATATTACCTTTATTTTCTCCCTGACTACCCGAAATATGTAATAACAGAAATGCACGTGGAAAAAAAATATAATAATGATAATAATAGATTCTATCTGGTTGAACACAACTTCTCTATTCACAAATAATACAGAACAGAGTAGGTCGACCCTTGCTTAATTTTTCTTACGGTCAAGGTCACTGTTGCTGTTGTTCGCTGCTAGTAGTAGTAGACATTTTAACTCTTTTTGACCAATCGGACCCCATCCCATTCCAAAAAAAAAAAAATTACATGAGCCACACTTACTACTTCTATTACTTCTGCTGCTACTACTACTACTACTACTACTACTACTGCTGCTGCTACCACTACTACTGCTACTGCTACTACAACTGTTACTACTACTGCTGCTACTGCTGTTGCTGGTACTACTGCTGCTGCTACCACTGCTGCTGCTGTCACTACTACTACCACTGCTGCTGTTGCTGCTACTACTGCTGCTACCACCGCTGCTGCTGTCACTATTGCTACTGCTACTACTACTACTGCTGCTGCCGCTGCTGCTACTATTGCTACTGCTACTGGTACTGCTGCTGTTGCTGCTGCCACTACTACTACTATTACCACTACTGCTGCTGCTGCTGCTGCTAATGATGATAAATGCAACCCCTGTATGAAGATTAGTGGTTACAAAAAAAAAATACATAAAAAATAAAATAAATAAATAAATAAAAAATTTCTTAAAAAATGAAAATTTAATAATAATTTAACTTTACTTAAAAAGAAAAGAAAATTTCAAACAGTACACCAAATCGCTTGTCCAATGGTTATTCTAGAACCACTCCATAAACTCTCAAATGCACACTAACATAAAACACAAATAAAAATTGGCAACTGCGTTACACAAGAAATCGTACAACAACTAAAACCCGATCTTAATAAGATAAATGAAATTATTTACTCTGTTGCTAAGGTAATCAAAAGACGCTGTTTAACACCCAAAAAGCAAACAATACCAAATTCGAAAAGAAAATCAAACTGGAGGAGTAGAATTGAAACTGAGATTGAATCATTGCGAAGGGTGATATCAATATTAACTGAGTTAATCTCTGGAAATGGTGTAAGAAAAGGCAGGAAGATTGTGAGAAAATATGGACTCACAACAAGAGAAGAACTAATGTCAGCGAATGAAACACTCAAACAAAAAGTTCAAGCAAAAGCTCAGAGAATACGCAGATTTGAGAAAGGAATCAGATTCTACAAGTAAAATAAGATGTTCAAATCCAATGCCAAATCATTTTACAGGGAAAGAAAAAAATAACCATTGAAAATCCACCCCTAATGGAAGGAGTTGAAAACTTATGGAAAGGGATCTGGAGTGATGAGAAACCATACAATGAAAATGCAGACTGGATCAAATGCACCCAAGATGCTTACAAAAATCTACAAGAACAGGTATGGGAAGACATCTCAATCACCAACCTAAGGAGGGCACTAACGAAGGCTCATAAGTGGAAATCCCCTGGTATTGATAGAGTACCAAATTTCTGGCTCTCATCATTCTTGTCCGCACACAAAATGTTAGTAATACTATTTAATAGTATTATGGAAGACCCGCAAAAAACTCCCTGTTGGATGGCAAATGGTATTACTTACCTCCTCCCCAAAAATAACAAAACCAAAGACCCCAAAAACTACTGGCCGATAACATGTTTGCCTACTACCTATAAGATTTTGACATCTATTCTAGTGGAGAAAACATATACGTTTATGGAAGAGAATAACTTCTTTCCCACTGAACAAAAAGGATACAGACGAGGCTCATATGGATGCAAAGATCAGCTCCTAATTAATTGCATGATCCTTGAGAACTGCCATAACAAGCGCAGAAATCTCAGCTCTTCATGGATTGATTATAAAATTTTCTGCATAGCACTAATACCATTCTCAAGTGAACTGAATAGAACAGGGTATGGCTACAAAATTGACAACAGGAAAATAAGCCATCTATTTTATATGGATGATTTAAAACTATATGGCAAAGATGATGAAGAGCTTGGAGGACTATTACATACTGTGAAAGGATTCAGTGATGATATCGGGATGGAGTTTGGCCTTGAAAAGTGTGCCAAAGCCACTTTTAAGAAAGGGAAACTGGTAAAGTCAAGTTCAATAGAATTAGATGTTGAAACAGCAATAAAGGAACTTGAGTAGGAACAAACCTATAAATACCTAGGAATAAATGAAGGCAAGCATGAAAGAGAAGGTTAGGAAGGAATGTTATAGAAGAGTACAAGCAGTTCTGAAGTTTGAGCTGAATGCATATAATAAGGTGTTAGCCATAAATTCCTTAGCAGTCCCAGTTGTTCTTTATAGCTTCAATGTACTTAACTGGAATACCAGTGAAATAATGAAAATTGATAGAAAAATCCGCAAGCTACTGACCTGTAATAAGATGCACCATCCAAAGGCAGACGTGTATCGTCTTTACCTTCCCAGAACTTGGGGAGGTCGAGGCTTGATCCAGCTTGAACTTACGTACAAAACCACCACAATCGGACTGGCCAAATACCTTGAAACAACCAACGATTGGATGCTAAAACTTGTTGAAAAACATGAAAAACCAAAAAAACTTCACTCTATTCTGAATGAGAGCAAAAATTCGCTACTGATCTCTTAGATACCTACCAGATCGATCAGGTTGAAGGAAATGCGTCGACTGCTGCTGCAAAGAAATGAAAATTAATAGCAAAGACAAAAGCACATGGAAAATTAGCTAGCAGATGGGAACAGAAACCTCTGCATGGCAAGAATGTGGATCGTAGAAAACAAGCTGATGTCGACCAGAAACACGCATCAGTGGTTACGAAGTTCAGGGCTAAAAGCAGAGAGTGAAGGTTTCATATTAGCTGCTCAAGACCAAAGCTTATTAGCCTAGAACTACCAAACCAATGTGATAAAAAATGGAGCTGACCCAAAATGGAGATTCTGTAACAATGAGATTGAAACTATAGACCACCTAATCTCAGGGTGTAGAGTCTTAGCACCTGTAGAATATAAAGCAAGACATGACAGAGTCGACCAGTATTTACACTGGACAATATGTCGGCATTATAAAATCAAGACCGCTGACAAATGGTATAAACACCATCCTGAAGCTGTGACTGAGGGAGAAAATGTGTCGATTCTTTTGGACTTCCCTGTACATACCGACAAAACTATAAAAGCGAATAAACCAGATATTATTATAAAAGATCAGACAAAGAAGACGTGTTGATTAATTGACATGACTATTCCTTGCGATCATAATTCAGCGGCGAAAGAATTTGACAAGATCAGTAAATGTAAAGACTTGCTAATAGAAATTGAAAAAATGTGGCACCTCAAGGCGACTACCGTACCAGTGATTGTAGGATCTCTAGGAATGATAAAAAAAAGGGACTGAAACCTATTTGAAAATGATACCAGGCTTACCATCCCTACAGGAAGTGCAAAAAATTGTGTTAACTGGAATGACTCATGTACTGAGAAGAGCATTATCATTGTGAAAACAACATCCATTCATGAATTTATTTATTTATTAATTTTTTAAAAATACATATTTTACCTGTGAATTTGCGTGTGTAAACTGGGAATGCATACATTGAGCTTCTCTGCCCTAGGTGTACGGAAAACACTCGGCGAGAAATGGAAGAAAATTTGAAGAAAGAAGAAAAAAAAACAACATAATAATAATAATAAATTAATATAATAATTTAATAATAATAATAATAATAATGCTTTTTATTATAAGCATAAGGCCTGAAATTTTGGGAGAGGGGAAAAGTCAACCCCATTGCTCAACTGGTACTCATTTTAGCGACCCCAAATAAATGAAAGGTAAAGTTGACCGTGGTAGAATTTGAACTCAGAATGTAAAGAAGAATGAAATGCTGCTAAGCATTTTATTTGGTGTTCTAATGATTCTGCCAGCTCACCATACTTTGATAACAACAACAACAACTAAAACAACAATAATAATAATGGATGAAACTTGAAAATAGGTGGATAAAGAATGAAACTGAAAGTAAGTGGATAAAGAAAAAAATGCATGAATGATTTCATAGGGATGTTGAAGATAAGGCAGACAGAGAAAAAAGATGGCTATGGATGACTAAAAGTGATATAAAACTGGAAACGTAGGCTCTAATCTGTGCTGACGAAGAGCAAGCATTAAGAACCAATTACATCAAATATAGAATAGACAACACATCAGAAAGTGATAAGTGCAGAATTTGTGGACAAAATAGAGAAACTGTATGGCATATTATCAGTCAGAAAGAATATAAGATACGTCATGACAACATAGCAAGGATTGTCCATTGGACACTTTGCAACCAGTATGGACTTGACAAAGCAAAAATGTGGTACAACCAAAAACTCGAAGGCATCATTGTAAATGATAATACAAAGACCCTATGGAATTTTATAATTCAGTGCAACCATGAGATAGGGAATAGGAAACCAGACATAGAGTTAATTGAGAAAGAAAGCAAACTATGCTGGGTCATAGATATAGGATGCCCATATGACACGGTAGGAAGAAAGAAAAGTCAATAGATATGACAGGTTAGTTTGGGAGGTTGAGCAGTTGTGGTCGCTGGAAAAGGTGGTAGTAGTACCAATAATTGTCGGAACCCTGGAAACAGTGAGTAAAAATCTTGAGAAGTACATGGAACAAATAGGGGCTGCAATAAAGGTGGAGCACTGATAGTGAACTGGTAGTGAACAGCTGGTACATCTCCGGCATTAGAAGCTGGGCAAAGACAATAATAAGTATTATAATCTTTTCTACTGTAGGTGCAAGGCCTGAAATTTAGGGAGAGGGATTAAATTGATAACATTGACGTCAGTACTCAACTAGTACTTATTTAATTGACCTAGAAAGGAGGAAAGGCAAAGTCAACCTTGGTAGAATTTGAACTCAGAACATAGTGACAGGCGAAATACTGCTAAGTATTTTGCCCAGTGTGCTAATGATTCTGCCAGCTCACCACCTTATAATAATAATAATGATAATAATAATAATAATAATGAATGAAGTAAGTAACAAAACAAACCCAAACCCTAGGAATGCATATTGATCATCAAAATGCACCAAACCAGAACAACAGGGACAAAAATATAAAGGAGAAGGAATGTGGAGCAAACCTAAAAACTGGAAATAATGAAGTTAGAAACTATGATTATGATACTTTAAAAATGAGTATAATCAGAGAACTAAAAACCACAGAACTCAGTATGAACCACCAATTGTACCTCCTAAAACTTTAACTTGATAATAAGACTGTAACATAAATATAAAAAAACATAAATCTGGCCATCACAGCACTAATCACATAGAAACAAATGTCAATACACAACCAGACTAAATAAAATAATATATATAGCAGACTCTGTGGTTACAAAAGAAATTAGATACTCCCTCATATCCATCCAAACAGGAGTATCACAACCTAAACAAACATTATGAAAAAACAATATCCAGAAAAAAACACAAAATGAAAGAAAGGATCTGTCAATCCTTAATGAAATTAGTAGGCAAAGAACACTACTGAGCAACAAATAAGGAATACAAATATTACAAAAGTACAAAATTACAGAACAAAGTATACCTGAGGTGAAAGAACAGCTAAAGCAAGATATTCTTGCTAATGTACAGAGTCCATTGGTATGAGAAATACCAACAATTCTTCAAACGAAACAAACAGTTCAACTCCAATCCAAAACGATTCTACCAAGAACTTGGTAAAAATAAAATAAAGATTAATGCAGTACCAACAGCAGAACAAGTGGAAAAATTTTGGAAAGAGGTATGGTTAGTGAAAGAACAATTCCAGAAAAGATCAATTAAAATGACAGACACTGCACCTGAACAACTTTGGACACCTATAACAACAGAAGAGGTCACCAAGGTACTGCAAAAACTAAACAATTGAAAAGCACCCTGACACAATAAGATCCTCAATTTCTGGCCAAAATATTTAACAGGGACACATAAGATGCAAGCTGAGAAATTCAATGAGATGCTAGTAGAGCCAGAAACAACACCTGAATAGCTCATGGAAGGGAAAACCATCCTAATTCCCAAATCCATTGAAACAACAAACCCACAAAACTACAGACACATAACATATCACCCTAAAACTTACTAAACCTTAACTGCAATAATATCGCAAAAAATGGGCAAACATCTAGAAAAAAACAACCTGTTTCCAGAAGAGCAGAAAGAATGCTGCAAAGGCTCATATGGCTTTATTGATCAATAAAGCCATAACTGAAGATAGACAAAAGAAAAAGCAGGATCTAAGCATGTCTTGGATTGATTACCAAAATGCTTTTGACAGTAACCCCACACATAGATCCTGGAAACACTAGCCATTAACAAGGAAGCACCAGCAATAATAAAATAAATAAAACATGCCATGAATAAATGGCAAACAGTTCTGTAGCTCCAAACAAAAGAAGGAATCATAAAAACTAAAGCGTCTCCATTAGAAGAGGAATACTCCAAGAAGACTTGCTCTTTCCACTTCTTTTCTGCATGGCAGGGATGCCTTTAACTGATATGCTAAACAGAACTAGATGCGGATACAACTGCTACAGTAAAACAAGCAACTATCTCTTGTATATGGATGATCTAAAACTGCATGCTGCAAATGATAAGCAACTGGAAACATTACTACAGACAGTGCATAGATTTATCAAAGAAATAAGTACGAAATTTGGCTTAGAAAAATGTGCCAAAGCAACATTGAAAAGAGGAAAATTAATTAAGAGTAACAATATCAAACTATACAAAGAAAATGAAAGAAGAGAATTAGACCAAACCCAGACATACAGATACTTAGGAATCAATGAACTAGATATGGTACAATATACACAAATGAAAGAGAAGAAAATGAAGGAATACTACAGGTGAGTTAGAATAATACTTAAAACAGCTCAATGTGAAAAAACAATATAGGTATCAATACCCTAGCTGTCTCAGTTATAAATTACAGTTTCAATATTCTTAATTGGACAGTAAATGAACTAACTAAACTAGACCAGAAAACAAGAAAAATAGTGATGGAATTTAGAATACACCTCTCAAAATCTGACATAGATTATATGAGGGGTGCTGAAAATTTCCTGGCTTTTGGTAATACAGGAGGATCAATTAATTATGATTTTATTCAACATATTTCCCTCTCAGATCCACATACTTATTTCAGTAACCCTTCAGTTCTTCTAAACCCTATCAAAGAACTTGGTGGGTTGGGCCTCCAACCAGGCCTTTTGTGATACCCTTAAAGCCAGGAACTTTTCAGCACCCCCTCATATATACAATGAATTGAAGGTGGCAGAGGCCTTGTACAACTAGAAAACTACTATAAAATAACCACCATAAAGTTACAGAAACATCTCACATAGAACCAAGGAAAACTGGTATAAAAATCCACAAAACATGTGCAAAACGAAAAACTGTTTTCTGTCTTCAAGGAAGCTAAAAAAAAAACACAAGAAAGAGGTCATAGTACCTGACAACTATGAAGAAAAGAACAAACAACAAAAGCTGTAAATCAACTAGAGTCTGAACTAAAACTGGAACTACCAAACAGCATGCTAAAATAATGGCAAGAAAAGCCCTTACATGGTAAATACTGGGATAAGCTAAACAGAAAAGAAATAGAGTAAAATTTCAACAATGGTTGAAAAGCTCAAGACTCAAAGCAGAGACTGAAGGGCTTTTAATTGGAGCCTCCCCACCAGAAACCACCAGAAACACATAATAAAGAAAGATACAATAAGTAACTGCAGAATATGTGGTGATGGGGAAGAAGTAATAAATCATATTGTCTCTGGCTACCCAGTCCTGGCTAAGAATGAATGTATCCACAGACATGACAGATTTGGGACCTATATATACTGGAAGCTATGCCAGCACTATGGAGTAACAACAGAAAAAAGATGGTATTGACATATCCCAGAAAAAATCTCAGAAAATGACAAAGTAACTGTATTCTGGGATATGTCAATACACACGGATAGAGAGATCAAGGCTAATAGACTGAATATAGTTGTCAGAAATGACCAAGAAAAAATGCCTTCTAATTGCTGTTTCAATCCCAACAGAGGACGATGTATCTCTAAAAGAAACAGAGTAACTCTCAAAATACAAAGATTTGAAAATAGAGTCAACCTGAATGTGGAGTCTAAAAACAGAAACAATCCTTATAATAATAGGTGCATTAGATATAATTAAAAAACACACAGACATACACATAACCAAAACACCAAGACTTATGAATATGTTATGGCGAGAATCATGACACCCCCTATGATAATGGACTAGTTGAACTTGTATAAATAGCAGCGTGTTTGACAGAGTGAAAGATGAGAAATTGCAGGAAGTCGAAAGGTGTCATTAGTGAGTTTGTGGAGTCACGGAAAATTGTTGAGAAGTTGTTATGGTTCACTGAGAGTTGTTTTGGATTGGTTACAGTTGTTTGCAGAGTATTTGGGAATACATCAAGTGGAGACAGTTGGTCTACCCCATTCTGTGGTATTGTATAATACACTGTTATAAGTCAACGTTATAAAAGTGGCATACAGTGCCACGATATAGAAGTGGTGATGAGTGCTTTGAAGCTTACGTTGGTCATTAACAATCTTTTAATGATACAAAAAATTTGTTAGTTATAGAAGATGTATTAGCTAGCATATTAAAGTTGCTAAAGCAACAGCAACAGTAGCAACAGGTGTGTAGTAGTAACAGCAGAAAGAGTCGAACAACAATACACAATAGTTAAACAACAATACCCAAAAGTTGAAGAGCAGTTGCTGGAATTAATATGGATGTTGGGAAACAATACAAATTCATTTTCTCCAGATGGCATAATGAATGCTATAACTGAATTTGGTTATAATCCAGAAGAGGGTATAACTTTTTCAGTGTACTTCAGAAGATATGAAGAAATCTTCAGGAAGAATGTAAGTGTTGGACAGACAATGAAAATGTGAGACTACTGTTGTGGAAACTAGGTCCTTCAGAACATGAAAACTACGGCAATTTTATCTAGCCTAAAAAAACAAGTGAAATTTGTTTTGAGGAAACAATTGAATTACTATCCAAAATGTTCAGCAATAAGAGTTCTCTGTTTAACACTCACTGGGAGTGTTTGAACTGAGTAAAAGAAGAGGATGAAGATTTTGTAAGTTATGCTGGAATCATAAATAAAATGTGCGAAAAAATTAAACTGAAGGAATCATCTCCTGACATGATTAAATGCCTCATCTCTGTGCAAGGTTTGATGGCAAACAAAGATACAGGAATACATGCATGGGTTCTCACAGGAGGACCAGAATTTAATCCTGCAAGCAGTAGTGGAAGAATGTCAAAGAATTATCAACTTGTGACAGGATGTGAAGAAAATTGAAGAAAAATACTCCTCTCAAGTACAGACATGTCAACCAGAAATAAATAAATAAAAAAAATGACCAAATCCATGCCATGGGTGTTGAGGTTTGCATTTTAAGAAAGACTGTCCATTTAAAACTTGGAAATGTTTTAGCTGTTAAAAAATGGTACATAATAGCTCACACTGCATAGCAAAGCAAAAAAGGTCAGAAAAAAAAAATCTTCTAAAAAGGTTTGCTCGACAGAAAATCCTAACGACACCCAAAAATGAAAGTATGTGTATGTAAAAATAAACAACATGAACATGAAACTATAACTAGACACAGGTGGCAACATTACAATTATTGATACTGACACATGGAAGAAAATTGGGTAACCTACATTAAAGAAAACATCGAAAGGTGCACAAGGCATCACAGATGAAAGATTACACTTCTTAGGCGAAATGGTAAGTGACATTACATTTCATGGTAAAACCTGTAAAGTAAAAGCGTTTGTGTTAAAAAATGCAACAAACTTGTTCGGTACTGACTGGTTGGAGTTGTTTGATTTATGGGACCTCCTCATAAATCTGTTCTGTAAAAATATAAGTGATTGCTTTTCCAGTAAAAATAAGGTGTCAGATGAATTGAAGAAAAAATAAAAAAATGCTTTTCCTGAGTGCTATGAGATAAATTAGGTTTGTGTACTAAAACTTAGGCATGTTTCCAAATTAAGGAAAATGCAATACCAGTGTTCAAACCAAAAAGAATGGTACCTTTTGCTGCGCTAAAATATGCCAATGAAGAATTAGACAGATTAGAGAAGATTGGAATCATCCAAAAAGTGAAATATGCAAAATGGGCAGCTCAAACAGTGTGTATTAAAAAATAGAATAACAAAATCAGGGTGTGCTGATTTTTCCACTGGCTTGAATGAATGTCTGAAAATGTGTCACTGTCCACTACCAACTCTGGAGGATATTTTTGCGAAGTTAAATGGGAGCAAGATATTTTTGAAACTGGATCTCTCTGATGCGTACCTACAAATTAGAGTAGACAAGGAATGCTCAAAATACATAACAGTGAATATGCATAAAGGATTATATAAATATAATAGATTACCATTTGGTCTAAAAGTTGCACCTGCAATTTTTAAACAGGTTATGGATGCAAGGTTAGTGGACTGTGAATTCACAATTCCATACCTGGATGATATGTTAATTAAAAGTGAATCTCGTGATCAGCATGTCGAGCATGTAAAATGTGTTTTTGAAAAAATAAGAGATTATAGTTTCACACTGAATGAGCAAAAATGTGAATTTTTCTCACCTAAAATTAAGTATTTAGGACAAAGTATCGACAGGAATGGATGACAATTAAAAATGTGCTTCCTCTGACTAAAATAACAACCTTACTAGCTTATAGAATTATTATCATATACCAAATATGCATGAATTGAGAGCTCCACTAAATAATTTGCTAAAAAATGATGAGAAGTGGAATTGGTCAAATAATTGTCAAAAGGCATTTGATGATATTTTTAATATCAGAATTGTAGCAGGCTAAATTTTGATCCTGCAGTGGAGATTGTTGTAGCTTCTGAATACGGTATAGTAGCAGTAGTCTATTCTTCTTTTCTATTCTATATATATATAAAATTCTTTGTCTGTCTGTCTGTTCGCTATGCATTCTCAAATGGCTCGACCAAATCAAATAAAATTTTACAAGGTAATAGTATCAGACCCCATAAATGTGAACATGTAATTTTTCTTTTCATTTGGATTAAAAAAATATAACATTGGCACTGGTTCAGTATTATGTGTCAAAAGTGAAAGAATAAGATCTATATTGTAATGTGATATAATATTGTTTCACTTTCACTGTTTCACTTTTAATTCTAATGTGATAGCACTAAGATCATCTTATTTCTATTATATCTTATTTATACTGCATACAAAAATAAAGACATACTACATATATACAACTGTTTACAAAAATAGAGATTAATGTATAATTTTTGTATGTTAATAATTTTTTGTTTACAATATTGAAAAAATATGTCACCAAATAAAAGATGTAATCTCTCCAGAAACAAGTATAAAGCAAGGAGGATTGCAGAAAACTGAAGGCGAGAGTCTCAAGAGAGAAGGGAGATGAGACTTTCTCAAGATCAGCAAAAGCATGCTGCAGCACGTCAGATGGAGTCTCAATACAGAAGGGAAATGAGGCTTTCTCAAGATCAGCAAAGCATGCTGCAACACGTTGGATGGAATCTTAATACAGAAGGGAGATGAGACTTTCCCAAGATCAGCAAATGCATGCTGCAGCACATCAAATGGAGTCTCAAGACAGAAGTGAGATGCAGCATTTCTATTGGACCTCTGTCTAATCATTAAAACAACGTTGTTTTAATGATTCAGCATTAAGTACTGAAGCATGCATTTGCTGATCTTGGGAAAGTCTCATCTCCCTTCTGTATTGAGACTCCATCTGATGTGCTGCAGCATGCCTTTATTGAACTTGAGAAAGTCTCATCTCACTTCTGTCTCAGAGACAGACTACATACTGATCATCAACCATTATTATCAATTTTTGGATCAAAGAAAAGAATTCCTACCCATGCAACAAATAGGTTACAATGCTGGGGTACGATATTGTTGAAAAACAACTTTAAGATGGAGTATTTACCATTCAAGAAGTTAGGCCATGCAGATTGTTTATCAAGGTTAATTCCAAAAAATACAGATCTTTTCAAAGATATCATGATTGCTGTGTTGCAAGCAGAAAATGAAATAAAAAACATTTTTGCGTAATGTCATTTAGGAGCTGCCAGTCACTGTTCAAGATATAAAATTAAAATTGGAGAATGACAAATTCATTGCAAAGATGAAAGAAACGTTGAAGGCAAAAGAAAATAAAAATATCTGTAGCACAAATGTGAACCATTTTTCTCTGTGTGATAATGTGTTGATGTATTCACAAAGAGTTGTAATACCAGCCACACTACAAAAGCATGTATTAAGTGAATTTCATATGGGACACCCAGGGATTTCAAGAATAAAATCAATAATGAGGAGTTACGTGTATTGACTTACTATGGACTGTGATGTTGAACAATTGGTGAAATCCTGAAGCGGTTGTGCCCTTGCAGCAAAGTCACCAGTGGTGAAATTCCAATCGTGGCTTAAGACAGACAGTCTGTGGTCCAGGCTACATATGGATTTTGTTGGACTGGTAAACAGCGTGTATCATCTGATCATAGTAGACAGCTATACCAAGATATGTAAAGGCAGTCAACCAACCTCAAAGGTAACAATAAAGTTCCTTCATGAACTTTTTGTGCAATACGATGTCCTAGACACCATAGTATCGGATAACAGAACACAGTTTTTGAGGTACAAATTTTAAAATTTCTGTGAGAAGTATGCAATCAATCACATCTCTTCTCCATTGGACCACACAAGATCAAATGGGCAAGCAGAAAGGTTCATAGACACATTTAAGCAAATACTAAAAAAATTAGGAAATAAATTAGGCAATGATACTGCACTAACTCAATTCTTAAGGATTTACAGGGTAACACCTAACCCAAACACCTGTTCAGGCAAGTCACCTGCAGAGCTAATGTTTGCCCAGAAGATAAAATCAATTTTTGATAAATTGTTACCTACAACAAAAAAACTTATAGGAAAAACCCAAGAAACACAACAAAGTATTTTATTGTGAGAGATAAAGTTAATTTCAAAATATATAAGAATGGAAAACAAGGTTGGGAGGATGGTTTAGTGATGAAAAGAATAGGCAGTATGATGTACATAATAAAAGGTCAAATACAACATTTGAACCAATTGAAGACTAGTAATACCGAAGAGGAAGTTTGTTATGACTTGTTCAATGTTCCGACGCCAAAATAGGTTGAACCTAGGTGGAACAGCAATAGAAAACATAAACAAACAGAATTACTATAAATAGTCCTTAAGCGAAAGAAGTATTACAACTTCTGAGGAAATTAAAATCTCAAAAAAAGAGAGAGGTAATGATGAAAAAAAATAGAATAAAATGAAACGAGTTGCACTTCCTACAGAAGTCAGATCTCAAAAGGGGAGATGTTATGGCGAGAATCATGACACCCCTTGTGAAAATGGACTAACTGAACTCATAAGTAGCAGTGTGTTTGACTGAGAGCAGAAGATGGGATATTGCAGGAAGTCGAAAGGTGTCGTTCGTGAGTTTGTGGAGTCGCAGGAAATTGTTGAGAAGTTGTTATAGTTCATTGAGAGTTGTTTTGGATTGGTTACAGTTGTTTGCAGAGTATTTGTATTTGGGAATACATCAAGTGGAGACAGTTGGTTTACCCCATTCTGTGGTACTACATATCACACTGTATGACACTAAGGTGACATATAAAGAAACCATGTAAAAATAACAACACCAAAACAAACAACAGCACATGCCCAAGGAACACTGAGCTGTGCTTGGTAGTGCAGTGAAAGCACATAATAAAAATAAGACAATTGAATAAGGATAATGATGATGATTTCATTTATTTTCTACCAAGGTGAAGGATGAGGGGGACAATGCAAACACAAACATAAAGCGTGGGGGTTTACGTATAATGAAATGACAGAAAAAAAGACAATAATAAATCTTAAAATGATAATGATAAAGAATTTATCCTCTTTTCTGGATGTCTGAAATAATGACACAATGCCAGGCATTTTGAATAACCAATTAAATTGGTCATAATGCACGTAACTACTTATTTTATTGACCTGGGGGTGATAAAAGAGAAAGTTGATCCTTGTATGATTTGAATTTACAACATAAAGTTGACCACAGTTGGAGTACAGCAGTTGCTGTCCTCCCATGCTTGCCATTGGTGCTCTGAATCAGAGGTTTAAAAAGTTCATAAGGTTGTTGTTTAGTTCTAGGTTGTCCCTATTTGAGCAGATCAAAGGCATTCAACCCTTGATCATCCCACCTTTTTAGAAGTATCTAGGATTACATTGTCTCATGTGTCCTTTCTTTTAAGGTGGTAGGGTTGTGATTTGAAGGAATTTGGTTGTCTTATGTTTCCTTCTAGCAAGTTCAATGACCATATGAAGTTCCCTCAGTGGCTCAAAATGAATGAGGTTATTGATGCAGCTGCTACTTTTGTATATAGAGCTTTTAATATTTGTCTGGACAGAATGAGAAGGAAAGTATTTTTAGAATGGTGTTGAGATATATTTGTTTAGGTGAGATTCTGCATGATGGGGGCAGCAAGAACTAGTTTGTTCTAATATTAAAATGTTCACCATACATGTTGAGGTGGTCGTCAGTTTTTAGTATCTCTTGTTGTGCAAATTGTCTGTATGCAACTTGTGTCAAGGCAACATGCACTGTTTTGTGATAATGTGATATGCAGTGCTTTCTGTTCATTATAGTTAATTTTAGAAAGGTTGGAGTTCCAGGCAGGCTTGGCACAATCTATGATAAATCTAATGCATTATTTGCACCCTTTTGCTGTTTCTGTTGACCAAATGAAGAATATGAAAGTGTACAAAAGATGTCTGTATGTAACCTTGTTTTCTTTTCTGTCTTATATTTAATGTAGAGGTGTTGTGTATAACTCCAAGTGTTTTTGTCTTGTATGTGGGGTTTGATCACAAAAGCTAATTCTAGTTAATGTGTGTGTGGCTTGTAGTTAATGCATATGTGTGATTTGATTATATTGCTGAGTGAAATAACTGTTTGTTCCTTGGTGTTGTTGACATGAAAGTTAAATGGTGGATTTGGTAGATACTGTTTATTGTTTTCAAGTTAAGTTTTCTTATGATTAATATAATATTGGAGGAAGGATGTGACTCTGATGTTACCTACACATGAGGCTGTGTTATAGATTTAAAATAAAGTAGGTGAGAACAGATCTTTTTGGTATTCCATTGAGGAAATAGCTTGTTGTTCTACATGATACAATTCCATGTGGCCTGTCAGATAACTTGCTAACCAACACTTTATGTTGTCTTTTACAGCAGAATGGTATACTGTTAAAGTAAAATATTTTCCAAAGTATTCTCTGATATGTAATACTGGAGTATTACATATCAGTATTACTGGAGGTTCCAAGTTCAAATCTAGAGCAGTGTTTTGTTGGTTAATTAGGTAATGCACTTCTTTGCTTTTAGCTTCCAGGAGCTGGAGAGACAACTGCTCTTCTGTGCTTTTTTTTTTGCTTTTTCAATTATATATCCTGAATTTAGTTTAATGTGATGGCAATGAGTTTTAGCTTCTGAAATTGTAATGAGATAAAACCTTGTAGCTGCTCAATATTCTACTTTGAACAAAATAATCGAAGCCAATTACATTTGATGTCCAGATATGTCATTACTTAGAAAATCCACTAAACAAAGTCGACCTAAATTTTTAGATTATTTTTTTTTTAATTATCCATCATAAAAGAAGTACAGCCATCATTAGTGAGCATGACCTAATAGCAAGTACCATATTTTTATTAATTTTTTTTGGTAGTTATGTACTTGTGAGTAGACACATATCTCCTCTTGGCCTCCTCACTCATGACCTAGTAGACATGAAGCATATGACAGCTGGAGAGAGAGATAGAGAAAAAGAGAGAGATAGAGAAAAAGAGAGAGAGAGAGAAAAAGAGAGAGAGCAGTTGACTGGGACTTAATGTAGAGCAGTGGTTCCCAAAGGATGTGCCCAGGTGCACTAGCGTGCCCAGAGACATGCTTAGGTGTGCCCCACGAAATTCTAGGGTCTAGGTAGATATTTGTGATGATAAAAAATGAAGTTATAGTACATTATATCCTCACTTCAACATTGAAATGTTCTTTATGACAGATCATTATTATTTGTTAAGAGCGGAAAGATATCCAACAAGGAACAGCTGGTTGCTTGGAAGAAGGTTTTATACACGTTGTAAAGTTGTTCAAATGAGTTTTGTACTGATGAGCAAGCACGGCTAAGGTTGTGCTGTAGTGTAGTGGTGACAGTAGCAGTAATAGGTTCTGCAAGTGGAGGTGTTGTGATAAATAGTACAATGTTTTTTTGGTGACACATATTCCTGTCACTGATATATCTATTTAACCACCTAAAACTTTAATACTTTATGGAATTTTAACCTATTATAGTGTTACATTTGTTAAAAGTAAATGATAGATAAAAGTTTCAGATAAATATACAATAATACACCCATAAAAATGGATGGATTTCTAACATAGAAACATGAATGTGATTCCAGAAGTGAACACAGTGGAAACAGTTCCAGTAAGAGAGCCAAAGCGTGGTCTACTTGTAAATATGACGAAAGTTATTTAAGATTTGGTTTTCATTGGACTGGAAACATTGATGATCCTTTGCCGCTGTTTAATATGTGGATGCAAAATATCAAACAAATTATTGATTCCTAGTAAACTGAGCAAGCATTTGAAAACCAAGCACTCTCATTTACAAGGTAAATCTATAAGTTATTTCGAAAAATTATTAGAATAGCAGGAATAACAGGAAACTCTTTGAAAAGTATAATGACTATTTCTGAAAAATCTCAAATCACTTCTTATGAGGTTTCAGAACGAATAGCACAAAATATGAAAGCTCATACTTTAGGTGAGTCATTGATTCTGCTTGTGTGTAAGAAGATTGTGAGGACAATGCTGGGAAATGAAGCAGCAAAAGAAATAAATACAATCCCTCTGTCCAATGATAGTATTCACAGATGTATTCTAGAAATGTCATCTGATATTGAGAAAGATGTTTGTAGTAATAAGCTTTAATATTCAGATTTTGCATTACAAATTGATGAGTCAACAGACAATGCCAACAAAGCGCAGCTCTTAACATTTATTCGTTTTCTTGATGAAGATCAAATTATAAATCAATTTCTTTTTTGCAAAGAATTAAGTGCAACTGCTAAGGGCAAAGATGTTTCCAACATTTTGAATAATTTCCTGTGCAAATAGCAAATATCATGGAAGTTGTGTGTCGGCATTAGCACAGATGGAGCTCCATCAACGGTAAGCTGCATTAAGGGCCTTACATCTTTTGTAAAAAAGCAAAATGAAAATGTCGTCATAACTCACTGTTTTCTTCACGGAGAAACATTAATGGCAAAAACATTAGGAGACAAATTAAGAGAAGTTTTGAATCAAGCTGTTGATATTGTAAATTATATAAAACAAGACAAGTCACGTTTATTCAAGCAGTTTTGTATCAATATGGGTTCACAACACAGATACCTGCTTTTGCACACAGAAGTGAAGTGGCTTTCAAAGGGGAAAGTACTTAATTGTGTATATGAGATACGGCAAGAGCTACTGAAGTTTTTTTTAAGAAATAGAACAAAACCACTTTTGTGAGCTTCTTTGATATAAATTTTGGATCAGCAAATTAGTGTATTTGGCTGATATATTCTAGCACCTCAGTATTTTGAATACTAGCATGCAAGGAAATGAAGTATTTTGACATCTACTGATAAAATGAAAGTATTTCAGAAAAAAACTACTTATCTGGAAGAAAAGAGCTTCTGAGGGTAATTAGAAAATGTTTCCTTTGATAAGTAGAACTTGCATAAATGATATCTTCCCTTTAATACTTGAACATTTGACAAATTTGCAAAATAAATTAAATTATTATTTTCCATCACTTAACACTGAACAATACGCTTGAATTCGAAATCCATTCATAGAAATTTCAGATGATGCTAGTTTAACATTAACTGAAGAAGAACTAACAGCTGTATCTACCGATGGTGGAGTGAAGATTAAATATAAGGAGTCTAGTCTTGAAAAATTTTGGATTGCAATCAGAGAAGAATACCAGTCAATATCTAAAAAAGCTTTAGCCATTTTATTTTAATTTTCAACATAATATTTATGCCGATTAGGATTTTCCACTCTCACCAACATTAAGTGCAAAAAGAGAACAAATCTCCAGTCTACTGACAACAAAATGAGAGATTGCTTATCATACATATGTCCCAACATTGAAGAAATTGCCAAGATATGACAGGCTCATACTTCACATCAGTGCAAAATAGATGATAAATAAAGGTATAAACCCTTTTTTCAGTTATTTCGGTATTTCTTTACATTTTGCATTATATTTCTTAGCATTTTGCATGTAGTGTGCTCGCAATATTTTGTAAAGCTTCAAGTGTTCCACAACTTCTAAAAGTTTGAGAACCTTTTCCACAACTTCTTAAGTTTGATGTAGAGCAATGTAAAATGAAATACCTTGTTCGAGGATGCAAAATACTGTCTAGTGCAGGAGTTGATCATATCATCATGAGGCCAACATCCAAACTGACATGTGTGCATTACACATTGCACGGGACCAGTCAGGCGGTACTGGCATCGACCACACTTGAATGGTGCATTTTATGTGCCACTGGCATGGGTGCCAATCAGGCAGTACTGTCATTGGCCACGACAACGATTTCACTTGCCTCAACAGGTCTTCGCAAGAAATTTCAGATGATGCTAGTTTAACATTAACTGAAGAAGAACTAACAGCTGTATCTACCGATGGTGGAGTGAAGATTAAATATAAGGAGTCTAGTCTTGAAAAATTTTGGATTGCAATCAGAGAAGAATACCAGTCAATATCTAAAAAAGCTTTAGCCATTTTATTTTAATTTTCAACATAATATTTATGCCGATTAGGATTTTCCACTCTCACCAACATTAAGTATTTCAGTGTCTTATTTGGTGCAGCTCTGATTGTAATAACTCCCAACACTGCTCCTTGTCGTTGGCAGCAGCGTTGTCGGTAGTGGCGGCGTTGTCGGCAGCGGTAGTGTCCACTTTCCATGCTGGCATGGATTGGACAGTTCGACTGTGGGCTGGCAAGCCAGAAGGCTGCACCAGGCTCCAGTCTGATCTGACAATATTTCTACAGCTGGATGCCTTTCCTAATGCCAACCACTCTGAAAGTGTAGTGGGTGCTTTTTACATGCCACTGGCATGAGGGCCAGTCAGTCAGTACTGCCATTAGCCACACCTGAATAGTGTTTTTTACGTGCCACTGGCACGGGACCAGTCAGGCGGTACTGGCATCGACCACACTTGAATGGTGCATTTTATGTGCCACTGGCATGGGTGCCAATCAGGCAGTACTGTCATTGGCCACGACAACGATTTCACTTGCCTCAACAGGTCTTCGCAAGCACAGTTTATTGCCCAATGATTGAAAGGTACTCTTAAATGGGTTGGTTATGCTGCACTAGCATAGGCCATGGTTATGGTCTCACTTGGCTTGCTGGGTCTTCTCAAGCACAGCATGTCTCCAAAGGCCTCAGTCACTTGTCATCGCCTTGATGAGGACCAACATTCAAAGGTCGTGCTTCAACACCTCATCCCAGGTCTTCCAGGATCTATTTCTTCCACAGGTTTCCTCTACTGCTAGGGTATGACACTTTTTCACACAGCTGTCCTTACCCATACGCAACACATGGCCATACCAGCGCAGTCATCTCTCTTGCACACCACATCTGATGCTTCTTATGTTCAACTTTTCTCTCAGGGTGCATACACTCTGTTGTGTATGCACACTGACATTACACATCCAGCAGAGCATACTAGCAGTCACGGCCCATGTTTCACTGCCATGTAGCGAGAGGCCCTTTGTCACCAGCAGAGGTAGGAGCTCTCTGAACTTTGCCCTGGCTATCCTTATTCTAGCAGCTCCACTCTCAGAGCAGCCACCCCACTACTGACTTGGTCACCTAGGTAACAGAAGCTATCAACTACTGGAATGTGACGGAATCTGTTTTCTGCACATTTTCAGTGTTTATTGCCCCCAAGCATTTATCACACACAAAAACTATCTTCTCAGTTAGCCTTCCTTTGATATTGATGCACCTTGTATGTGTCTGTAGCTTATATTGGATACATCTTATTGAGTTTCTACCTACGCCTTCTCTACAAATCGAGCAGGGCCATCTATTTTTTGTGTTTTGTCTGCCTTCCTACTTATTAAGACTTTGGTTTTTGCTAGATTGACTCTAAGGCCCTTCTATTCTAGATCTTGCTTCCACACCTGAAACTTCTCCTCTAGTTCTGATAGTGACTCGGCTATTAGAGTAAGGTCATCAGCAAAGAGAAGCTCCCAGGGGCATCCTGTCTTGAATTCCTGTTATTGCCTGGAGGACTATGATGAATAAGAAGGCACTGAAGACTGATCCTTCGTGGACCCCTACTCCTGCCCGGAATTCTTCACTGTACTCATTACCAATCCTCACCTTACTGACAGTATCCTTGTACAGCTCTCACTAACCATTCATCTATCCCTAGTTTCCACATTGACCACAAGATAAGGAACTGGGGGACCCTGTCAAAAGCTTTCTCCATGTCAACGAAAGCCAGGTATAGAGGTTTATTTTTGGCTAGGTATTTCTCCTGCAGCAGTCTTACCAGAAATATAGCATCAGTGGTACTTTTCCCTGGCACAAACCCAAACTGCATCTCATCTAGACTGATTCTCTCCCTAATTAGTTGGGCTACAAACTTCTCCGTGACTTTTATTACCTGATCCAACAACTTGATACCTCTGTAATTATTCGTATCTAATGCATCACCTTTACCTTTGTAGCAGTTGACTATGGTACTGCTACACCAGTCATTGGGTATGACTCCTTCATATATCACCTGATTGACTACATGGGTTATTAGACTATAGCCAGCACTGCCAGAAATTTTAGCATCTCTGCGGTGATTCCTGATGGGCCAGGGGGCTTTCCCTGTCTTCATACCCTTAATTGCTTTATCTACCAAGGTACTGTCAATTCGGATAGCTGGTCCCTCTGTAGGGTCAACATTCAGCAGACTCTCTCCCTCCCATTAATTCTTTTCATTTAGCAACCTTTTATAGTGGCATTTCCAAGTCTCTCTCTTTGCAGCCTCATTAAATGTAAGTGAGCCATCATCCATGCGGTCACAGTTCTCTCCTATGACATCACAATTCTCTCTCACACACTGTCTTGCAACACAAAACACTTCAAGTCTTTGGTCCTCATAACGCAGAACATTGGCAAAATTCTTCTTATCTGCTTCCCCTCTGGCTAAGTAAACTTGTCTCCTAGCTTCCCTTCTGGCACCGTTCTTCCAGTCCTTCCATGCCTGTTTCGTTTCCCTAATGGCCCTGTCAACTACATTGTTTCACCACCATGTTACCTTGGGTCGAGAGGGGACTTTGCACCATCCTCAGATCTGGTCAGTAGCCCTCAACAGATTGTCCCGTAGGAACCTCCAGTTGTCTTCCATATCATGTGATTCTATATCCCTCTCTATTTTGTCAAAAGCTTCAAGTAATACATCTCCAAATCTCCATTCGCAGGATCCTTAAACTTCCAGACCCTTCTTCTCCATGCTGGCCATCTTCTGGGCATCTGTTTAGCTCTGATCCTGAAGTTGCTAACTACTAATATATTGTGGGATGCATTCTTCACCTGGGAAGGTTTTAGCATTTATAAGTAGCCATCTTTCCTGTTTCTTGGCAAGGATGTAATCAATTTGACAAGTGTGTCCATCAGGTCAGTAGGTGAATAAGTGGTTGGCAAGTTTCCTGAAGTTAGTATTGCAAACCATAAGATCATTTGCATTGCAGAACTACAGCAGCCTGGTTCCCTCCTCATTGCGGGAACCAAAACCATAGCCTCCATGTATGCCATGGAAACCCCCTGCATCGTGTCCAACATACCCATTGAAGTTGCCAGCCACAAAGAGAAGGTCACTGTCATTTGTCAACAAGGTAGTCTGCAAGAGGGTGTCATAAAATTGGGCTTTCTGTTCATCAGGTAGCCCCGGCTGAGGGACATAGGCCGAGATAATGGTTGCTTAAACTATGTTGCAGCACTAATCTAATCTTAAGTATTCTATCACACATTAGTGTTCCCTGCCCAGAAAATCTTATACCTATGTTCTTTGCCTATGAGGAACCTAGCAGAACTTCCTCTCCACCTTACTTCTTGGGTGCAGCACAAATCTACACATTTCCATTCAAGCATCTCAACAATCTCACCAGACCTACCTTTCATTGTGCCAACATTAAGTGTGCCAATCCTGCGGGTGTGGGAGGTGTGGGCCTGAGAGATCCTGGGATGGGGAACAGCAGCGTCATGTACCTGAAAAGAAAGCTCGCATTAGCCTTCAACCTGCATACACTCCACCATAATTTTTTATGCACTACATAATCACTACATAACATAGGAGATAAACCCTAAGTAGGGATGGGCGAACATTAAGCCTTTGGCGGTGTGCATGGGAGAAACATCCGATAGAAGTCAGAGGATAAAGACTTCCGGTACAGGTGGTGGGGGTGGGAAGGGTGGGCACACTGAGGAACAGCAAAAACTCAGGCTGGTGATGTGAGAGAATATTGATGATAATAATGATATAGAATTGATGGGGCTAATACAGGTTTGCACTTCTTGAAAAAGGCATTTAAAAAAAAAAAATTTTCGGATTCCTACATTTTAGATGTTGGAGATTATGAATATGCAACAAATAAAAAATGCTTTTAATTTCACCCCCACCCCAGATTTAAAATTTTGATTTTGTTTACTTTAAAGACATTGTAGCAAATTAACAAACATTTTCAAATCGAAATTAAATACAGACAAAAACTTTAAAGTGAAAGGAATTTGTGTTTTACTTGTGTTTGCCTTAAATAATTGTAAATAATAATATAATGTAAATTAGATATACACTACATCCCCATGCGAGTCATTTTATGAGAAACAAACATTAATATTTAATAATTAATGTTATAAAGTTTAATAAGGGGCTCAAATTTCACCCCTCCCCCAATTTTAAATTTTGAACTTTTTCATCCATTTATTTATTTGTTTGTCTATCTGTTTATCCCTATGCATTTCTTCATAAAATATATTTGTCAACTAAATGTGGCGGTCCTATAGAAGACGGTGTTACTGTTGTTTTTAGCCACAGGAAGACATTCATATCTATCTCTTTATACACCTATCTATATGCTTATTGAATTTAAAAGTTTTACAAATGTGGTTTCTTGCATATCCAGAATCTCCATCATCTAAAACGTAGGGATAAAAAATTTTGAAAAAGTTCAAAATTTTAAATGGGAGGGGGAATGGTAGTGGTGGTGGTGGGGGTTAAATATTTTTTTTGTTTTGCATATTCGTAATCTCCGACATCTAAAATGTAGATATCCGAAAAATTTTTTTTCAAAAAATGCATTTTTCAAGGAGAGGTACGAAACTGCATTAACCCAGAATTGGGCATTTGAATTCTTAACTAGAGCTATAACGAAGTTTTCGGTCAGCCAAACTGTGACAAAGTTAGATAAATGGATGAGTAAATGACAATAATAAATGAGCATGAAAGAGAGGGAGAAAGAGGGAGAGTTGAACTGAGCGAAGGGATCCAAAGTACTTTTTCTCTAAACATACAGCATGGAAGATGAAACTGTGTGCTAGGTTGGAAAAACAAGGTGTGGCATTAAAAACATGCAATAGTGTAAATGAGACATACATGATGGTGGCATCTCATATGTGGCACTTACCTCTAGTGCAAGGACAATGAGTATGCCCATTGGACTACTTACCACCATTCTCTGACAATACCACTACTTTCAGAGTCAAGGAGGGATATGTACCCTGGCTAGGGTTTGTTTAATGATTAGGTTTATTTCATTGTGGCAACCAATATGACTAGCATTCAGTCAACATATATGATAAAAACCTCTGGAATTGAAAAGCTTGCTGCAACAACATCTTATTCTTCAACATACATTGACTTTAACTCTGAAGGCAATGGAAATGGGGAGCTGATTTGGGTTATGTAAGTCACCAATATTTGCTATACTCTTTACTTGTTTCAGTCATTTGACTGTGGCCATGCTGGAGCACCGCCTTTAGTCGAGCAAATCGACCCCAGGACTTATTCTTTATAAGCCTAGTCCTTATTCTATCAGTCTCTTTTGCTGAACCGCTAAGTTACAGGGATGTATACACACCAGCATCGGTTGTCAAGCGATGTTGGGGGGACAAACACAGACACACAAGCATACATATATATATACATATATACGACGGGCTTCTTTCAGTTTCCGTCTACCAAATCAACTCACAAGGCTTTGGTTGGCCCAAAGCTATAGTAGAAGACACTTGCCCAAGGTGCCACGCAGTGGGACTGAACACGGAACCATGTGGTTCGTAAGCAAGCTACTTTATTTCATTTAATTCGCTACAAGAGTGGTACATAGAAAGGGGAGTAGCTACGGGCTGGACACCACCAGTAATGAGCATGAATGACAACAAAATGATATAAGATGGGGGAGAATGAATTGAATGACGCCCGCCGATCGTCGCCTGCCAAAAACATTGTTCTTTTTTTTCCTTTAAAACATACATTGAGGTTTTACTTTTCTTACATAAAAATCAATTTACAATAGAATCAATTTACAATACTGCAACACAACTAATTCGCCCCACCGTGGACCCCTCGCAAATACACTGCTTCTGCCAGACAAAATTCCATTGTCAAGTCGGAGTTCACGGTGAAGTTGACAAAGTTCTCTTTGTCACAATTACTCCTGACTTTTGTCACGACCTCCGCAGCCACCTGCGGAGGCCATCTTGAACTACTCACACACGTCGAGTAGTTCCTTTCTTGGCCGCACTCGTAGTCCAAGAAACTGTCAATAGTCCCCCCTTGTGGTACAGGAGAACATATAACTCCTCTACCTCGCAGGGAGGGACCTTACACTGATCTGTCAGCAGCACAATTCCCGCTGACAGAGTCTCCCTCTCCGGTGGCACATTTCCCACCGGAGGGGCTTCGGGTTTGGTTGGCGTTACAATGGCTTCTGCATTACGATGGCTTCTTCCATTATTTCCTCTTTATTGAAAAGGGCAATGGCGTTGCGTGACCTAGAATAGGTCTGCAGGACCACTGTCCTCTTCTCTGTATCAACTAACCACTGCTTGGGTGGGAGAACCTCCCACTCCAATGCAGTAGCTTCATTATTTCTTTTTGCCATGTTGATAGTCCAAAAAACAATCTAAAAATAATAACAAAAAGGTCCACAAAGACGAACTGAAAAAACAGCTGAAGAAAAAATAAAAATATTTAAAATAGTTCAAGAAATATGAAAATAGAAGAGTAGAAGAAGAAAAAACAGTTCCACAGCAAAAAAGAAAACAACAGTTTTTGGCCAGCTGGTACTTCAGGCAACCAAAATCTTCTCAGGTATAATCCACGTTTTTTTTTTGGGTGGATATGCCCCCAAACACAAATTTTCACCAATAATTAGTCGCTGAGAGCAAGCGAAATTGCCCCAGAGCTGGGCAAAATTTACTGCAAAAAAAACCAAACAGCAACAAACCCCTCCCAGGTCAAAAAACAATTCCACCTACCTCGGTCGACTCTCACAGTTCAATTTTTGGACGGCGTTAACACACGTCCACACCTGTTCATCAGTAAGCAACTACTGCAATGCACAAGACCAGAAGCGAGCTACTTACCACACAGCCACTCCTACGCCTATGGGCAAAGTTTCAACTCAATCTCCAGAAAGTTTGGCTCTCACAGAAAGTAGATGACACCTTGAGTATTTAACTGATCTAACTGATTAAAAAGACAGCTGAAAATGTTTTAACTGTAAATTGTCCCAAACATTCTGAGTCAATTTTCCCCAATCTGGAACTAACAACTGAAGCACACTCCACAGTTGTAGACCTTTATCTACCTCTCTGTTGGAAGTAGTTCAAATGGAAAGGAAAGAATGTTGTCTACTAGAGGAGTAAGCATGAATGGAATAACAGAATTTGGGAAGCAATAGAGAGGAGCATTTACTTAAACCTAAACCATGACAGATCATTTGAGCAATGCTACCAAGCAAGGGATACTGAAAGGAGTTTAACATTGACCAAACTTTCAAGTTTCTCATGAATTAGATGTCATTGTAGAGGCAGCAGGAATTTGAATGAGGGACTGGTCCTCAAAATGTAAGCTTAGGGGTAGATAAATAATTCCTCAGAATAAAAGAAGCCTTGATGGAGTTTATTTACATCAATATTTTTCAGTAATCGTTTGAGTTTTGACATCTTAGAAAGAAAAGTGGGTTCAAAAACAAAATGGGAAATTGAGATCTCAGATGGTGAGAGAGCTTGATGGATGAGCAGAACTCATTGACAACTAAGTTCCTCAATCATCAAATTTGCAGTAGTGAGGACCTTATCTGACATGGGCTCCGAAACAAGCTGTTCAAATCAATAAACCCCATTCTATCAATATTGTATTGTCAATGCCATATACAACTAATGCAGGATTAAGTGGGTCACCTAGTTGAACAACCAGGATAAAAAGAATGTGTTGATTTCAATTTGAGGGATCCTGATAAACTTGCCATACAGAGTGGTAGAGCTCTAGAGTCTTCTCTTTCACTAAGTTGCAAAAAACATCCCAACCGAATGAATTGAAAGTGCTTTTAAAATCAAATTTGAGGGTTTATGACTCCTGAATAGTTGCTTTGCACCTCAGTTTTGTGCCAGCTAAACTGTGTTGAACAGATGTGAACTGGATATCCGCATTAGGTTTTTTAGAGATTAAATAACTTAGTACCAAAAGCACAGGGTATATGTAGAGTGGGATACTCTCAGAAGAAAATGTGTTCACGAACTGAAAGCCAGTGTCACCAACAGATATCGTCTTTTAACATGTTGGGGGTCAGGGGTTAAAAGCAGCAATTTCAAAAGCATTGGAAATAATCAACTGGCGGTATAGATGGAAGTTTACTTCATATCAGATCAAGGGACTCAGCATTACATTGAACAAGAACGCAGACAACTCCCTCGATGTCATAGTCAATGAATTTGGTATTGATATTATATCTATTCCATTTTATTTACCCAGGACTTGAGAATAGAAAGAAATTATCAAATATAAGGTAGATTAGAAAAACACATGGAATGTTAAAGAAAGTAGTTGTATTTTATCTGTAAAAATTAAAAAAAAAACTGAATCGTAGAAGACAAAAAAAAAAAATGGATGTAGCGAATTTAGATCACAGAATGTTGGGTTTATGTGTGATATGAAAGAGCTCAAAAGTTATGGCAAAATGCTATTTTCCGATCAGACATTTATGATAAACACAGATGACAAAACAACGACGACAATGATTTGTCTTTGCTCATAACTGTAATAAATAAAATTTCGCTAAAGATTGTTTTCTGGTATTTAATTTATGTTCTGGCTGTTTTCTCTCCATAAACATACGGATAAATTATTTTTGTTAGATTTAGTAAAAACATTAAAGAAAGACTTATAAAAATAAATTGTAAAATATTTCTTCATGACTGAAATGAAATATGATAATTAATTAATTAATGATTGGTGTAATTAATGAAACTACCCTCCCTATCTCGAATGAAAAATTAAAAGATATGAAAATGTAATTCGAAGAAAGAGTATTTGATGTCGAGTAGAAAAGGAAATGAAAATTAAGATGTCAGAAAAGAAAATAACTTCCAAATTTCTTGTGCTTTGGATTATCTGCTTCTTATGTAAGCAGGAAGTTTTAGTAGGGAAATGGAAATTTGTGCTGCTCACGTCTCTCCTAACAAAAAACAAAGTGAAACGATTCCAACTGCATCTCGAAATCGGTCCTACTGTTTTTATTTATTTTTTTTGTGAAAAGTGTAAAGCAAAAGAAATGTGATATGCAGGAAGATGAGAGAGAAAGAAGAATGTCTCTATAACAGGCAGACTGAAGAATCATAATGTAGCATAATACATGGCTGTATAGAAGAGGGAAGGAGATAAGAAGAAATTGTAAGTCGATTAATCGATCACAACACGTACTGAGAAATAATAATTATTCTTGTTCAATAAATAAAATTCAATCATAGAGCTATATGTCGATGTATCATCGTAGGGATATATATACATAGATATACATATACCTATATACACATATATAATAAACCCAGTAACATTTCTTTCTGCAGCGGGGTGGCTTTTTTCTGGTGACGTCACACCGACCGTCATCCGGGTGATTCATCATGGCCGCTCTATTTACAACATTGTTATAATGCTTCATCGGGCTCCATTTCCGGAATTTCCGTGAAGGTTTGTCATGTTCTTTTATTTTTTAAACACTTCAGAAAAGGATCTTTCTAAAACAGCATCGATAATTGAGGTTAAGGTTACGTTGTAAAACTTGTGCAGGCGGGATAACAGAGGTCGTTTAGATGCTTGATTCATTATAGTTCTTAAATGCTGCTTTTTGTCCACATTTGAACAAATCAACACTCCTACTATCTGCTCGCTAAATTAGTTTAATGTCTTCTCAACTCTTGTATATAAACAACTTTAGATGTTACTGTATGTATGCTATTGTCATCTATGATTCATTCGGGCAACCTTGTGTTTCAACATCAAACCCAGCAACCCATGTGATTGCCTCATACATTGTCTTCGTGTTGTCATTCTTTACTTTTGTTGTTCTTATATTCTGCTCATTAGTTATTTACAACAGCTAATATAACGATATTTATTTCTCCTAAAAGAACCTGCTAAACTAAATAGACCCACCTAATAGTATTTTGTAGTTTGTCAGACACTTGTAATCCTCTCCCTCATTATTCTTTTTTCTCTAAGTCTTCCACATTTCTTGTCGTTTCCCCTCACTGTTGTCACCAACATTTGAACTATTATCGAAGGGAATAGAAAATAATGGAGCAGAATACAAGCGAAAACAATCCCGAATATGATATTTTAAACAACATTCTTGCTTTGAAGACAATTGACAATTATCATAGCTAAATGTCTACAAAAATAGTAAAATTCCAATCCACTTGTGTCAGTCGGGCTTATTTTTTTTCTATAGAAACCTGTGATAACCTAACTTTTAATACCCATTTACACAAACGTATAGATATATAATATACGGATGTGTTTGGGTGTGCACCCTTGACGTAGTGGGGAGTAATCAATACATGTAATTGAGTATCAACTTCGAACTATGATTAATATATATATATATATATATATATATAGTGTGTGTGTGTAATTCCTGAAAATGTGTATATACACAGTCATATGCATATTTAAATTATATTCGATAATATGAATATAGTTCTATTTTCCCCTCATGTTTTCCTATGTCTGATTTGGAGGTGAGGTTGTTTTCTGAGAAGGAAATTAGTGTCGATTCAAACTGTTTAGCAGCTTGTTCATCTTTGGTTGCAGTAGAATTAGCTCTTTCTCTCTCTCTCTCTGTATGTATGTATACTAAAATAAGATATCTATGTAATGTAGTAAAAATACAAGAAAAACAAAAACGCTTACCTTGAGTATATACGGTGTCTTGGTTTGGAAATATAAACTAAACTTAAAATATGTAATTTATGTCTGAATATCGGATGTGTGTGTGCTTGTATATATGAATGCATAACATGTTGGTTTATTTCCATTAACACTTGAAGATCTTAGGAGGCTTATTAACAAATCTGTCTGTCTCTCGTGTCTGTAATTTTAGACAGAACTTGTGTGGTTAATTCAATTACGGGTCATTTGTAATGTTGATAAAACAACAACATATATTGAACAAGATTTCATAAATTCATAAGTGTACTATATGTATAAATATGGTTTTTAGAAAACAAATCCAC
>NC_142937.1:54050280-54092719 GCF_046866305.1 Octopus bimaculoides | reverse complement strand
TTCTTCTCTCTCTCTTTCTCTATCTATCTATCTATCTATCTCTCTATCTCTATCTATCTCTCTATCTCTATCTATCTCTCTATCTCTATCTATCTCTCTATCTCTATCTATCTCTCTCTCTCTATCTATCTCTCTCTCTCTATCTATCTCTCTCTCTCTATCTATCTCTCTCTCTCTATCTATCTCTCTCTCTCTATCTCTCTCTCTCTATCTATCTCTCTCTATCTTTCTCTCTCTATCTTTCTCTCTCTATCTTTCTCTCTCTATCTTTCTCTCTCTATCTTTATCTTTCTCTCTCTATCTTTCTCTCTCTATCTTTCTCTCTCTATCTTTCTCTCTCTATCTTTCTCTCTCTCTCTCTCTCTCTCTCTTTCTCTCTCTCTCTCTCTCTCTCTCTCTTTCTCTCTCTCTCTCTCTCTCTCTCTTTCTCTCTCTCTCTCTCTCTCTCTCTCTCTCTTTCTCTCTCTCTCTCTCTCTCTCTCTCTCTCTCTCTCTCCCCCCTCTGGACGGACGGTAGACGTGTGCTTTGTAAGTTTTGCCTTTTTCATGTTTTAAAAAGTTTGTTTGTAAAATTTATTTTATATACAAAGTTGTATAACAATTTGTAGACTCTCTGGTGCAAGTTTTTTGTGACGGAAATCTGCCCTGTGTGGCACATTTCCAGGATATAAAAACCAATTTCGGCTTTCTAGCCATTTTTTTTTTGAGACGATGGCGTCTTGTAGCCATGGAAATTTTTGTGAAACGAACGCTGCAGTCTGTAGTGTTTCGTTCGAAAAAGAATTTCCTAGTCTTCCTTCCTCACAGTTAAAGGAGAGAATGGAGAAAAAGAAAGACTCTGCTGCTACAGCAGTCTTGCCTGCCAATGTAACCAGTGACAGCAGCAGCAACAACAAGGACACAAATGTCCTTGCTAACAAAACCACTGTCCTCACCACTGATACCACCACTACCGCCACCACCACCACAACGAACTTTGCTGAGGCTTTGAGGCCTAGGAAAAGAATTTTGAATATATCGAAAGAGGAATTACTTGCATGCAAGAGCATGCTAAGTAAAAAGGACGTTACAGTCCATCTTCAAACGCCCGCGGACTTTAAGATAAACTTCGAAAAAAAAACTATCATCTACAGAACCATTAATTTAAAGACAAAGACAGTGGAAAAATTCACCCAAGAAAATGTTGAAAGATGCTTAAAGCCGATTTGGTCTTACAAGACTTACATAACAAGAGGTTTGAAATTCGGAACGATAGAAGTAAGACTAGACAGCGAGCAGCGAGCGAAGGACCTCTCCACTAAGTCATTACACCATGAGAACCTGCTCATGATCCCTACGTACCTTGGTCGTAGGGTTACGAAAATAAAAATTTCGAATGTGCCTCCTGAAATTGAGGAAGAATGGCTAGTATCTGCCATATGTCTAGGCATAGAGGAGGAGATAAACATACTAGAAGCATCTGCCGTTTGCAATCAAACCTGGATTGGCCAGGAATTTCAACTCCTGGTACAAATTGATCCAGCAAACTGGGAAAAAATTCCACATAGAATCCAATTAACTGAGGATTCAATTTTTCATGTTTTCGTCGAAGGCAGAAGGCCAGTTTGCTACGTTTGTAGTAGCAAAACTCTCCTTCAAAAAACATGCCCAGTAGCCCAGAAGAAAAGGCAACAACAACGGCAACAATACAAAGAAAAACAACAACAACAACCACAAGAAAAGCACAAGAAAAAAACAGCATTACTGCCTACACCGCCATATGCACAACTGGTCAAGCAGTTGTACAACGAAATGGAAAAACGCCAGCAGCCAGCAACACAGCCGAACCAAACAAAAACACAACCAGTACCACCAAGAACAGAATCAGCACCATCACCACCACCAACACCAACAACAACAACCCCATAAGAAGGGAACACGAAAAAGACTCCCACCCCACGCCCAAAAACCAAAACACCACATCCCAACTGTCACGAAACAGCACCAACACCACCAACAACAAAATCAACCCACACAAAAATAGACCCCAACACCCTTCCCCTCCCACCCTCCGATTCCTCCGACATGTCAGATGAAGATGACACAGAGGCTTGGCAAGTGGCCACGGGGGTGAGAAGAAAAAGGGGGAAAAAAACAACGGAAAAACAAACAAACAAAGCGGGGAGGTTTACCAGCCCTGAAACCAACACATCCACAGAAAACAAAAACACCAACACAAACGCACCAACACAGAACCCCACAACAAGTTTGACAGCGATAAACACAAACAATCTAGACCTAATGAAATTCATTAGGTCAAACACTAACATAACAGATAATGACACGAAAACAAGCAATCACCCACGCACAACACCACCACAACACATCAAAATCATACATGTAACACGGAGCACATACAATACACTGAAATCTCTCTACCCGGATACAGTAGGGAGATTCCAAAAATATTCATCAAAAAAACTATACAAAAACCTTCTGAGAGAAGGTTGTGAGGCCAAGAGCCAAGAACTTTCGGACAGTAAGTAACTCTCTCTCTCTCTCTGCTTTCGTGTGTAAAACACAAATTTTGATAGAATCATGGTGAAGATTGGCTGTGTAAATGTACGTGGCTTGGGGTCGCCTTGGAAACAAGGGTACCTCTTAAATGACATCAAGTCACACAATTTAGATATCATAGCCATTAGTGAGACCAGACTCCATGAACCGCGGGCCCTAAAGTCCATGTTTGGCGGACAGTTTAACATTTATTTTTCTCCCTGTCTGCCGAGGATGGGCGGTAGTGGCACGGCGGTTCTTTTTCGCAAGAGTCTGGATCTACAAGTAAAGACGATATTTACGGACCCGGAGGGTAGACTGGTTGTCCTAGATGTGGACGGCAGCGATGGAGGCGCTTTTCGGTTGCTGGCAGTTTATGTGCCTCCTTTAACAGGTCGGTCAAACTTCTTTCGACGTCTAGAAGTATTCCTGGGAACGTCTCGTCCCTTACTTTTAGTGGGGGATTGGAATGCTACCTTGGACACGCATCTAGACTACGTGGGGAGTGACAAAACTAGAAGGGGATGCAAAGGCCTCATAGACCTGCTCAGACGCTTCCAGTTGTCTGACAGGTACCGACTCGACCACCCAAATGTGCCAACGTGGACTTGGAGCAACCGCATGGGGTCGTCGAGGTCGTATCTAGATAGGATAGTGTGCAGGACAAGAGATAGGGATAGTTTAGGATGTCCACAGTTCCACATAGTCAGCTACACGGATCACAAACTTGTGACGTGTACGCTAGACTTAGATAAGGCACATAGGCAGGGTCCCGGTTACTGGAAACTAAACGCGTCTTTCCCGTCGAGACAGGTTTTCAGAGACCAGATTAGCACGTTAGTAAAGAGGGCTTTGACGGGAGCCATCGTCAACAACAAATGGTGGTTTGCCCTCAAGAGAGCAGTAAGGGCTGAAGCAATAAGGTATAGCAGGGCACTAGCTGTAGAGAGGTACAGAGTAGAGGGGGAGCTAGTGATAAAGTTAGAAGAGGCATTGCGAAGTGGCATCGCATCCGACGTTTTAGCGGCGAGGTTGGCCCTCGACCAACACTTCAATGCTAAACACGAAGTGTGTGCTGTCAGGGCAAGAATGCGTGCTCTGAGGAATGAAGGTGTTGGAGCCGCACGAGAGGCCCGGGTGGCGGAGGCGCAGCGGGGTAACAGAGCCACCATCCGGTCTCTGGTAGACGAACAGGGGCGCGAATTGCTCGAGCCGAGCAAGATGTGCGAGGCGTTTCAGCGGCATTTTGCCCGACTGTTCGGGAGGAGTGGCGAGCGAGAAGGCAGGGTGGACTTTAGTGCCTACCTGCACAGCTTGCCACGACTCTCGGCAAGAGAGGCGGAGTGCTGCGAAGGGGTCATCACGGCGGAGGAGGTGAGGGACGCGATGGCGGGTTGCTCGACGGACAAATCTCCGGGTTTGGATGGTCTGCCCTACGAGCTTTACAGCTGTATGCCAGACTTGTTTGGAGAAGTCTTGGCGGCCGTGTACTGCAACTGGCAGCAGAACGGGAGCATTCCCGGTTTTGTGAGCCGAGGAGCGGTAACGCTGCTGAAGAAAGATCCAAACAAGGGGGACGCCATAGATAACTTTGGGCCCATCACTCTGCTCAATGCAGACATGAAAATTTTGGCCAATGTGTTAGCCAAGCGGTTGGCGCTTGTCATCGAGAAACTGGTCGGCACGGAGCAGACGTGCGCCGTGCCGGGCCGGAGCATCCATGACAACCTCCATCTGATGCGCTACATCATAGAGAGGGTAGTTAAGGAACCTGGCATGGGTGGGGCCCTGATCAATTTGGATCAATCGAAAGCTTTCGATAGGGTAGACCATCGATACTTGGAGGCCGTCCTCGAAGCGGCCGGCTTCGGTCCCGTTTTCCGCGGCTGGATGGCTGCCTTGTACACAGGCATCCGTTCGGTTGTTCGCGTCAATGGACGTCTATCGGGACCCTTCGACATTGCACGTTCGGTTCGTCAGGGATGCCCCCTGTCGCCGCTCCTGTACGTATTGACTCTTGAGCCACTACTGCGGAAGCTGGCGACGCTGAGGGGCATCCCGTGAGAACTGGGGTGCGGGACGAGCGTGTCGGCATACGCGGACGACGTCACCGTCATAGCGTCTAGCCACAAGCACATCGAGCTTGTCGGCGAGACGCTGAAAGACTACGAAGCGGTGACGGGAGCGAAAATCAACCGGGATAAGTCGGTGGGTTTGCTGCTCGGTACCTGGAGGAGCAAGCCCATACCGTCCGGCAGCGCCTCAGTAGTGGGACGCTGGACGGACGGTCCGGTCAAGTTGCTCGGAGTCTGGTTTGGTCCGGACCTGCAAACGGAGAAGAACTGGGACGAGATAACGAGTAGGGTGGCCACTCTCTGCCGGCAATGGTCCGAGAGGAAGCTGTCCCTAAAAGGTCGGGCGGAGGTGGCGAACGCGTACATCGCGTTCGTCATCGAATACCGCCTGACCGTCGTGCCTTGTCCCGATCGCGCCATCACCGAAATGGAGCGCATCCTCTTCCGCTTTTTGTGGAAAGGAAGCGTTCCGATGGTTAGGCGATCCGTTTGTTGCCAACACCCGCTGAAAGGAGGGCTGGGCATGCCGTGGTTGATGATGCGCAGACATGCGCTGAGACTGCGACATCTCCGGCTCTACGTAGACGACGGTGAACAGGTGTGGTCCCGCAGCTCGTCTCCATGACCGAGCTGCAGTCGTGGAACAAAAAGAGGCAGAGGAATGGCGAATGGCACCGTGAGTGTCGCGTTGCTCTGCAACAACTTTGCTGTTCCGGGTCGACCTTGAGCGGCTGCATCACAACAAAGTCATTCTATAGGGGATTAGTGGAGGGCAGGTACGACGACGATCTCGGGGCGAACCTGGGCGTCGACGAGGAATACCTGACCCGCCTGTTCAGGACGACTTTCGGGCCGGGACCTATGGACAACTTCCAGAGATCCCTGGCCTGGCAGTGTTACCGAGATGTGCTACCCGTTCGGGATAAGCTCTATAGACACGGCTCGCGAAATGCGGGGCCGACCTGCCCGAGATGCGGTCACAGCGATGAAACCGTTCTGCACGCACTCGCGCAGTGTCCAACCATTTCGGAGCTGTGGGCTTATGTCGAACGACTGCTGTCGCGTGTGGGGCGAGTCGGTTTATCAACCGAGTCTATCGTCAATATCGTCACGCCTCCTTCCTTTAAACTGGAAGGAAGAGCTGTATTTATCGTACTTGTGGCTATGGCCAAAGAATGCATCTGGTGGACGCGTCTGAAAGGATTAGAGACAAATACTTTCCTCTCTGGTCAATCTCTCATCAACTTTTTCAAGTATCACTTGAAAAGGAAGGTGAGAGTAGAGAGGCAAGTGTTGTCTAGCAAATGTTTCGAAAAAAGATGGATACATGTAGCAAGAATGGCACGTATAAATGACGAAGCCACCTTGACCATGATTCTATAAAACGTTTTAAAATTTTGTAAACAGTGTTACTTACGTTTCTTGCTTAAATAAAGGAAATTTTATTTAACAAACTGTGACGCTAAAGACCGAGGTTACCGTGGTCTTTTCGTAGGTTTTTCTTTCCACGGATAACCTCCCCATTTATTGGGAATTTTTTGTATTTCGTATTTTTTGTAAATACCCCAAACGTTTTGCGATGTTTTTTTTCATCGTTGTCCCCACTTTTGTTTTTTTTCTGCTTTGTTTTCGACCCCCTCGAAAAGAAAAACTCTACATTTGTATTTTGTCCCCTCTGTGTTGAGCCCTGTGTGGCTAATAAAGAAACCTATCTAACTCACTATCTATCTAACTCACTATCTCACTCACTATCTATATATCTCACTATCTCTCTCTCTCTCTCTCTCTCTCTCTCTCTATATATATATATATATATATATATATATATATATATATATATATATATATATATATCTTGACAACCTCTATCTGATGTGCTACATCATAGACAGGGTACTTAAGGAACCTGGCATGGGTGGGGCGCTGATCAATTTGGATCAATCAAAAGTATTCGATAGGGTAGATCATCACTACTTGGAAGCTCTCCTCATAGCGGCTGGTTTCGGTCCCGTCTTCTGCGGTTGTATTGCTGCCTTATGCAGAGGCATCCGCTCGGTAGTTCACATAAATGGTCATCTATCCAGACCATTTAACATCACATGTTCGGTTCATCAAGGATGCCCCCTCTCCGCCCTTCTGTATGTATTGACTCTTGAGCCACTACTGCAGAAGCTGGTGACGCTGAGGGGCATCCCACGAGAGATGGGATGTGGGAGGGGTGTGTCTGCATATGCGGACGACTTCACTGTCATAGTGTCATGCTGGTCGGCGAGACACTAAAAGAATACAAAGCGTTGACGGGGGCAAAAATTAACCGGGTTAAGTTAGTGGGCTTGCGGCTTGGCACCTGGCCGTCCACTGTTGGACGCTGGACCAACGGGCTGGTTAAATTACTCGGAGTCTGGTTCGGTCCAGACCTCCAAATGGAGAAGAACTGGGGCAAAATAACGACTAGGGTGGCCACTCTCACCCAGCAATGGGCCGAGAGGAAGCTATCCCTAAAAGGTCGGGCAGAGGTGGCGAAAGCATACATTGCATCTGTCATCGAATACTGTCTGACCGTCGTGCCTTGTCCCGACCCTACCATCACCAAACTGGAACGCACACTCTTCCGCTTCTTGTGGAAAGGAAGCGTTCCGATGGTTAGGCGATCCATTTTCTGTCAGCAGCCGCTAAATGGAGGGCTGGGTATGCCCTGGTTGATGGTGCACTGAGACTGCGACATCTCCGGCACTTCATAGATGACGGTGAACAGGTGTCGTCGTCGTTCGTGCGGCGCGCTTTCCCGCAGCTCGTCTCCTTAGCCAAACTGCAGTCGTGGATTAAACAGAGACCTAGGCTAGGCGAATGGCACCGCGAGTGTCGCGTTGCTCTCAAGCAACTCTGCCGTCCGGGACCAAACTTGTGCAACTTGAATTCTACAAAAGCATTCTATAGAGGATTAGTTGAGGAGAGGTGCGACAACGATCTCTGGCAGAATCTGGGCGTCAACGAGGAACACCTGACACGCCTGTTCAGGACAACACAACTTTCGGGCCAGGACCTGTGGACAACCACCAAAGATCCCTGGTCTGGCAGTGCTATCAAGAAGCATTACCCGTTTGGGATAAGCTGTACAGGCACGGTTCAAGACACACCGGACCGACCTGCCCGTGATGCGGTTAGAGCGACGAAACAGTTCTGCACGCACTCGTGCAGTGTCCAACGATTTCGGACCTGTAGGCTTATGCCAAACGGCTGCTGTCACGTCTGGGACGAGTCCACGTGTCGGCCGAGTCTATCGTGCAAATTGCTCCGCTACTGTCCCTCAACAGGGAAGGCAAGGCAGTGTTCATCATACTGGTCGCCATGATGAAAGAATGTGTGTGGTGGACCCGAGTGAAAGGATTAGAGACAAAAACTTACCTCTCTGGCCAATCGCTCATCAACTTTTTCAAGTATCACTTGAAAAGGATGGTGAAAATGTAGAGGCAGGTTTTGTCTCGTGAAAGTTTCAATAAAAGGTGGCTGAATGTAGCAAAGATGGTGCGTGCAAGTAATGATACCTCTTTGAGCATGATCCTGTAAATCAAGAAAAATAAAGAGAGAGAATGAGAGAGAGCACCTTGCTCTCATGTGTCTATTTCCTGGTGAGGTTATTGTGGTCTTTTCCTTCAGCTTTTCTCTCCATGGATAAACCTAATGTTACCTTTTTTGTATACCTTAAACATACACAATCCCTTTTGATTGGTTTTTTTTTTTTTTGTACTGTTCCCTTTTGATCAGAATTTTTTTTTCTTTGTTTTAAAAGAAAAGCTCTACAATTGTATTTGTCCTCTCTGTGTGCAGCTCTGTGTGGCAAATAAAAGAGTTATCTATCTATCTATCTATCTATCTATCTATCTAATTAACCGGGAAAAGTCAGTGGGCCTGCGACTCTGCACCTGGAGAAGCAAGCCCATGCTGTCCAACAGCGTTTCCATCGTGGGACGCTGGACTGACAGACCGCTTAAATTGCTGAGTTTGGTTCGGTCCAGACCTGCAAACGGAGAAGAACTGACACGAGATAACGAGTAGGGTAGCCACTTACTGCCAGCAAAGGGCCAAGAGGAAGCTGTCCCTAAAAGGTCGGGTGGAGGTAGCAAATGCGTACATCACGTCCATCATCAACTACCGCCTGACCGTCATGCCTTGTCCCGACCCTACCAACACCAAGCTGGAATGCATCCTCTTCTGCTTCTTGTGGAAAGGAAGCGTTCCATGGTCAGGCGATCCGTTTGCTGCCAACACCCGCTGAAAGGAGGGCTGGGCATGCTGTGGTTGATGATGCGCAGACATGCGCTGAGACTGCGACATCTCCGGCTCTACGTAGACAACAGTGAGCAGGTGTGGTCGCCGTTTGTGCTGTGCGCTTTTCTGTCTGTCTGTCACTCTCTGGTTTTCTGTCTGTCTGTCACTCTGGTTTTCTGTCTGTCTGTCACTCTCTGTTTTTCTGTCTATTTGTCTATCACTCTCTGTCCGTCTGTCTGTCTATCACTCTCTATCTCTATACAGGCTTTGAAATGGAAAGAGGTATTTCATTCCATAACATAGCCATTGGCATAGGTTTTATGGTTTTAGGTTATTAAATTCAGGCTGTTGATGAAGCATGTTTGTTCTTGTTTTTTGTTTGTTTTTTCTTTCACGTCTGGAGTGAGTTTTCCAAGAAATGACTTGAAGGAAATTAAGACCATAATATTGCTTAAAAAAAGCCAGTAATTAGGCTTGGGGTGAGTGCATAAAGGCAGTAAACAATAAGAATAAAGAAAACTAACCATTTAAGACAAGCTATGGCAGACAGAATTCAAGGGAATTGTTCAAACAGATTTAAGAGTTGACACTGGGTACATGCAAGTATTGGGGACAGCTGAAGGGTATTTTTCTACATTTTTCATCAGCATAAAAAATGTAACAAAATTAAAATTATTAAGTTCAGAGATGTAGTTATTGATAGAATGTCCAATTCTAGTGGCTGTAAAACTTTAAGGGCCTTAAAGTTAACCTAGCTAAGACAAAAGGATTGTTAGTAAGAAAGATACAACTTTCTTCTGTCATAAATGGCCCTGCTCCATATGTAGGAAAAGAATTGGAAGAAATTTTATTTGCTGCACCCAGTGTTAACTATGGACACATAAGAGATGCAAGTGGTATCACAGGTAGATTAACAGATAGTCTTTGTATTGTGCAGGAACAATAAGTACTAAGAGCACATGGGTTTTAGGTTCTCTCAAATGCCCAGGAGGCTCTCTTGAGGTTGTTGATAGTTTGTTACCTAGGTGACCAAATTACCAATTAAAGTATTGTTTCTAGAATAAGAATTGGGTGGAGGAAGTTTAGAGAGCTATTACCTCTGTTGGCAACAAAACGTCTCTCTCTCAGATTGAAAGGTAGACTATATTATGCTTGTGTATGAACGGCTATACTCCATGGTAGTGAGACATGGGCTCTGAATGCTGAAGGCATGCGTAGACTGGAGAGAAACGAAGGTAGTATCCTCCATTAGTTGTGCTACATCAGTGCACATGTACGACAAAGTACAAATGGACATAAGAGGAATCGGATGTAACATGCAAGAGAGAAGACTACATTGGTTTGGACATGTGATACATATGAATGAGGACAGCTGCATACAGAAGTGCTGATCACTGAAAGTGAATGGAACTTGTGGAAGAGGGAGACCTAGGAAGACAGGGGATGAAGTGATAAGGACTGATCTCTGGAAGTTGGACCTCATGGAGGAAATGACCATGGACTGAGATGTCTGGTGATATGAAGTTTTTGAGAAGACCTGCCCACATCAGTGAAACTGAGTTCTAAAAGTCCTGTGTAGAAAACTTCTCACACACTCTACCACAACAAGCCAAACTACGTCTCTACATCCCTTCCTCACATTCCCATTTCAGGTACCATGATTACCTCCCACTCCCCAATCTTGTCCTCTTGGCCTGGTGCCTCTGTATCATTGCTCTCTGCTTGCCCCGACCTGTGCGTTCTACCCACATGCCTTGTCTCACTCTATTATTGCCTTCTGCTAGCCCCCGACCTGGGTGTTCCACCCACACATAACAAGAAAACTTTTCCCTCATCCTACCCCAACAAACCAATTTACATTGATTCTCTTACATTTCTTCCATTGACTATGCCTAGCTCTCGCTCCCCAATCCTGTCCTCAAACCCCTGCTCCTCTGTATCATTGTTATCCAGTAGCCCCTCCAACTCTACATATCACCAGGTCTTTTGCCGCTTATTTGCACTCCCTTTGTAATATCCTGTCTTTTATATTATGGCATTTGAATCTCAAGGGTGTAAGGGTATACCTTGGCACTTGCCACTATCTATTACTCAGCTATCTCGTTTATACTCAGATCCCTGTTCCTTGTGAGCATGCCCAACATTTTGCCACCATCTCCATCCTGCGGTGTCTCTTTCTCTCTCTCTCTGTCTCTCTTTCTCTCTCTCTTTCTCTCTCTTTCTCTCTCTCTCTCTCTCTCTCTCTTTCCTCAGGTTGGGCAACCGTGTATTTTCTTTTTGGTAGCACACCTATTTCTGTCTTCATCCCTGATCTTTCTCTCTCCAGCCAGGTAACTTTGTATTTCCTCTTCAACAAGACACCTATATCTGTCTCACTATAACCTTTTCATCATCACCTCCTCCAATGCCTCCTCCCCACTTAAAAGTTTTTGTCTTGCAAGTACTTGGTGACCCTGTCAGTGCAGGTGCCACTTAAAAGCACCCAGTCTGCACAGTAAAGTGGTTGATGTTCAGAAGGGCATCCAGCTGTAAAAACCTTGCCAAAACTGTTCTCACTTGTGCCACATAAAAAGCACTAAGTCCACTCTGCTGAGTGGTTGCTGTTAGGAGGACATCCAGCTGTAAAAATCCTGCCAAAACAATCACAGAAGTCTGGTGCAGGCTTTGACCTGGCCAGCTCTTGTGGTACCATCTCACTGATGCTAGCATGGAGCAAGGACATTAAATGATGATGATGATCTCATATTCATGCATATGGAATGGTCTAGTTCCAAATGTGGTTTTATTTAGAGCATAACAATACTTTTGCAGTATTTAATAAATACATTTTAGGCATTCCCACATCTCTCTTTCTCTCTCTCTCTCTCTCTCTCTCTCCCCCCCTTTCTATCTCTCCTGCTCTACCTGTCTCTCTCTCTCTACCACCTACCTATCGCTCTCTACAACCTATCTCTCACTCTCTCTACTTATCTGTCGCTACATATTCACATCTACATAAATTTCTTACATTGTCATGATTTTGGTGAAACGACCATTTTCAAAATATTCCATCTACTTAACCTTGCATATTGTCATTTGTAGTTGACAATTGTCTGGGAGCTGATGTTAAAAGTACTCTCTCCTCCCAACTAAAGGATTAACTTTAATCTTGTTTATACTTTAATTTCCCAAACATGCTAGAGCATTTTTATTTTTTGTCATAGAAAGTTTTTTAATTACAATCCTTCACCAACTATCAATACAACAGTGAAAAGAAAAGACAAATTTAAAAATTCAAATTATCAACTGGAATAGTCTCCTTCAATGCCTATGTTTGAAATCTGTGAGAACCAAATTCTATTACTGAGACAGGGATACCAACTTTTAGTATTTTTCAGACCAACTCCTCTAGCTCCATTTTCATTTTGAAGAAAGGAATTTGTTTGATATAATATTGTTGCTATTAATCTAAGAAAAGGATAAGGATAAAGGTTGGGGTGGGGTTACTAGGAGAGTGGAGTTTAAAATCTCTTGTCAAATCTCCCTGCTAAAAGTTTGTATTCCTCTAAATAGATTTGTGACACGTTGGCTTCTGTTCTGACCTTGGTAGAAGCCCATGGTACGTGTATTTGTGTAGAGCAGTGTGTGTCTAAGTTGTTCCTTTTATATCAGAAGTGAACTAGCCATTCAATATAGATCAATAAACTGTCACAAACTGAAATAAGTTGCAAAACCTTATGTAGATGATGCTCTAGTATGGCTGCAGTTAGTGCTTATTCTGTCATAGTTTCTTTATCTCATTATTTGAAATTGTTCTGCCTAGGTAAAGATTGCCCTCTGGTCCTTGTGAACCAATAACTAACATCTATGTAGGCAGTTGATTTTATTGACCAGATTCCTACCAGAAAATCACTTATGTAATAAATTATAGAACTGGGAAATTCTCAATTGTTATTGATCCCAGAGTTTGGTTCAGACTGTTTCTTTTCTTGACATGGTTTCTAAGCCATAGAAACCATGTCAGAGTAGACAGTAGAGCTTGGTGCAGTCTTCTGATTTACCAGCTCTTGTCAAACCATCCAACCCATGGCAGTATGGAAAACGGACATTAAATGGTGAGTTAGAATAGTATAGCAACTTGAACTGCATACAATCTATCATTGTTCAATTTTGTAATCCTTGGATATTCCTAGGGCATGAAACACCTCTCAGTACTTGTATGCTTACCTCAGCCTGTTTAGCTGGAACAGAGGTGCTACATCATTTCCCCACTATATACACTTGAGACTTTGAAATTATATATGAAATGGTCATTTTAATGGTGTCAGAAAACCAGTCTCCTTAAACTCTATCTTGTTACATTTAGTCCTGAGACAACTTTGTCATCATTCTAATATTTATTTCATTAGAACTAGCCATAGTATTGGAATCAGTTCAATTAACTACATTCCTGCTCCTATAAAGTTTTACTAATGTTTCTAATATGTGAGAATAAATTGGTGATTGAGTTAACCCTTTACTACCAGCTTGTCTGATAATGTCCTGACAGAGAGTCAGTCCCATTTAACTTGTTCCTAAATTAGAAATTATTTTGAGGTGCTAAAAATTATTTCTTTCACATGAGTGCCTAGGCTAATTTGAAATTTACTGTTATATTAAGCTTATCTTTACTTTTGGATTTTCATCATATTACAGGTTTAAAAAAAAAAAAAACCTTAAATCTCAGCATTGAATAATTTTTTTTTCTCATTTCAAGAGAACACACGCATACTTACCTATATAGTACTTACTTTTGTGATATATCCAGGTGTTTTATATAATGAAAACCTGAATTTATTTAGTTGTGTAAGAGAACAAGATGTATTTGAAATCTTGTTTATATTTTCTTTGTATTAATAGACAAGGTTCCTTATATTCTATTCAGTTCATATGGCTTAACAATACTGCTGGACATTTGAGTGACATGTAAAAAGGTAATGAGTAATCAGCTTGTGTAAGGTGGAAGATGCTATCTTCATAGTGAGACAACTGCAGGAGAAGTATCTGGCCAAAAGTAAATCATTGTACTTGGCTTTTGTCAACCTGGAGTAAGCTTTTGACAGTCACTCACTCTGTTATCTGGTGATCTCTAAGGAGGTTAAGATTAGCTGAGTGGCTTGTTAGAACTGTACAAGCCATGTATAGTGGAGCTGTCAGTGGGGTGAGAATCAGCCATAAGTACAGTGACAAATTTAATGTGCAAGTAGAGGTTCACCAGGACTCTGTTCTCAGTCCCCTCTTCATCGTAGTCCTTGAAGCCATAACAGATGATCTCAAAACTGGCTACTCATGGGAACTATTATATGCTGATGATCTCACTCTAATTGCAGAATCTGTAGAGAATTGGAGAAGAATTTCCAAGTATGGACACAAAACCTGGAATCAGAAAGTCTTAGTCAATGTAGTGAAAACCAAAGTTGTTAGGAAGAAAGCGGATAAGTCAATTTCCGTTAGGTAAATGACTCAATTCAATATCCAGGAAAGGTGTTGGAAAAAATTCCATTTGTTGCACCCAGTGCAAAGCTATGGACATATAATAGGTGCAGTGGAATCGCAGGTAGGCTAACAACTGTCTTTGTATGTAGCAGATGTGCAGGAACAATAAGCTCTTGGAACACATGAGAATTAGACTCTCTCAAATACCCAGGAGGTTGTAGATAGTTTGTGTTACATAGGAGACCAAATTAGCAGTGGCAGAGAATATTCTGAAAGTATTGTTGCTAGAATAATATGGAGGAAGTTCAGAGAGCTATTACCTATGTTGACAACAAAAGACTATGGGTGAAAAGTTTGATGCTTGTGTACGAGCAGCTATATTCCATGGTAGTGAGATGTAGGTCCTGAATGCAGAAGACCTGCATAGACTAGAGAGGAATGAAGCTAGTATACTCCAGTGGATATGCAACATCAGTGTGCATATATGACAGTGCAAATATGCTGAGAGAAAAGTTGGGCATAAGAGGTATCAGATGTAGCATGCAAAAGAGAAGATTGTTTGGACATTTGATGCAAATGAATGAAAACAGCTGCTTAAAGTGGATGGCTCATGTAGGAGAGAGACACTCAGGAAGTCATGAGATGAAGTAGTGAAGGTCATTTTCAGGATGTTGGACTTCAGAGAGGAGATGACAATGGACCAAGGTTTCTGGTAATATGAGGTTCTTAAGACCTACCCACCTCAGCAGAACTGAGTTCTAGAAGTGCTGTGCTCCATCCACATGTAACCTTTTTTTACATACCCTGTTCCAATAAACCAAACCTCATATCTTCTTTTCCTCACATATCCTTCTTCATGCACTAGGCTTATCTTTCTCTCTCTCTCTCTCTCTCGCTCTCTCTTTCTCTCTTTCTCTTTTCTCTCTCTCTCTCTCTCTCTCTCTCTCTCTCTCTCTCTCTCTCTCTCTCTCTCCAATCCTGTCCTCCCTGCCTTGCCCGCTGTATCATTGCTATCCTCTTGTCCCCCTCCTATGTACCCAGTTTTTTTTTTTTTGCTTTCATGTGAACTCCTTATTCCTACACCCTAGGCAATCTTCTACCATCCCAGTTATATTCACATCCTCATACCTTGAGATTATTCTCTAGCACAGCATCACTATCTCTTTTACACTCCCACTTCCCCTCTCCTCCTCCCTGTCATATTCTAACCTTTCATTACCTGGTACAAAGCCACCTCCTTCAATACAACCCCCCTTTCAAATGATTTTTGTCTTGCAAATTACTTGGTGACCTTGCTGGTGCCACATAAAAAGCATCCAGTCATAAAAGCCATGCCAAAACAGACATTGCCAATGCTGGTGCTATGTAAAATGCATCCAGTCTGCTCTGTAAAGTAGTTGGCATTAGGAAGGGTATCCAGCCATAAAAACTATGCCAAAACAGACAGTGGAGCTTGGTGCAGTCCTCTGGCTTGCCAGCATGGAAGACTGACATTAAATGATGATGATGATGTGTGCGATATACTTTAGATAGGCTGCATGCAGCAGCGACTTTCAATTACAGTTTCACAAGGTGATATCCCTTTTGCTTTATCAGCTTTGTGTCACATTTTCCCCATTTGGCTGAAGGAATGATTTGATTTCTAGTATTCAGCACATTGTTGTTTACATTCAACTATATTAAGTGCAGCTTTCTGTCTGGCTAAATTTCCCAAAGTAAATGTTTAAGACTAATCTCTCATTAAATATTGAATACACTGTGCACACACATGAATGTATTCAGCCTGCTGGTACTGCTTGTGTTCCTGTACCTAATTACTAATATTAGAGAAAGAAAAGGAAAGAGAACACTTCCTGAAAATTGTCTGTGACCACCCTGAAACTTCTTGGCTTCTAATTATATTGCATGTTTATTGTTACTCTTAATTTCTAATTTATAGGGAAATATCCTTTTTAAAATGTTGCTAAGGTGACCAAACATTGTGCATTAATCAGTTTCTCACTAAACTGAATTTAGAAGACCATAACACCACATTTTTGAATCCATGGCCTTTGGGGTAGAAGCTAACTTATATGAGAGGTCCTTGCTAGTGAAAAGGTTGGAAACTTTTGCTTAGCACCTCAATAAAAATCCCAGTCACTCTAGCAGCGAGCAACATAGTCTATATTAATGGTATGAATGAATGCTTTTATTTTTCTCACCTTTCTGAATATGAAAGAAAATGTTTATTCCTTGACTCTGTCTACATTGGAAATAGAGCGTTTAACAACCATGAAGATACCAAGGTGTTAACTTATTATAATAATCGCTCCACTTATGGTTACTTGTTGACCATCAAATTACTTCATCTTGCATTCTGTTTTACTCCAAATAGATGTTGAAACTCTGGGCCCTATATTGGTTTCAAATTTTGGCACAAGGCCAGGAATTTCCGGGAGGTGGTAAGCCTCGTTATACTGACTCCAGTATATTACTGTTATTTTATCAAACCTGAACGGATGAAAGACATAGTTAATCTTGGCAGAATTTGAACTCAGAACATAAAGGTATATGAAATGCCTTTAAGTATTTTGTCTGGCATGCTAATGATTCTGCCAGCTCACCACCTTATCTGAGCCTTTTTTTTAACGAAAATGACATACAATATGCACCAACTGCCAAGGGTCTCAGGAAATTCCATAGACACCAAGGATCTTCTGTAATCCCAAAATGCAGACAATCTAGTTTTTTGTACACATTTATTAATGCATGACAGTGTCGTGAAGTTGAGCAGAAACTAGCTTCATGGGTGACACACACCCATGCATGTACAGTTTTTCTTCATTATTCCTTATCATTTTTACCACTTCCCACATTTATCCAACAGATTCTTCCTTTCATCTTTACTTTTTATATTAACCTTCTCTTCCTTTCTACACATTTACCAGTCTATCACCATTACCTCCCTACACTCAATCCTGATGTATATGTTGCTATGGCAACCTGCTCTTTGTTTACTTCACTGTTTGTTTTTCTCTCTCAAACACTATATACAGGCACATAAGGTATAAAATTCTATTGTAATAGTAAACCTTAAAGACACCAACTGTCAGTTCCTATTATAACACTTGCTTTCTTACAAGCACTTAATTTTGTTATTCTTACATTTGGTAAGCAACATAAACGGTTGAATAAATGGAACTTGTGAATAATTTTCTCTGATTCCATAACCACTTTCCAGTTCTTATTGATTTGTCAATGAAACCACTTGTTCCTTAGTTATCCATCTATCACTATCCTTTCTGTCTTTCTTCCACTATCTGCACACTTCTCCAGTAGTATTCTTGTTACATTAAGGAGCAAATGAAGAGCTAGTAGCATCATCATTATTTTCACTTGGGTTATCTCAGTCTGTCCCTGAATACTCTTAACCCTTTTGTTACATATTTGAGTTAGTTTTGAAAATAAAGAATTTAATAAAATAACTTTATTAAGCTGGTACTTGGAACACAGGTTAAGATGAAATTTTTATGGAAGGTTTCAATTTAGATCACTTTTAAACAGGAATCTTGTATCATAGAACTAGGAGTGTTCGAAGGCAATTTGGTATCAAGAGTTAAAAGGAAAAACTGACATTAAAATGTTTTTAAAAAACTAATAATCTTAACCTTTGTTGTGTTAACTATTCAGTAAAGATAGACTTGGTATGAAAATGGTTATTGGTTTGAAAAGTAATACAGATAATTAAGATACGTATTTAGTTTTTGAAATTGACCTCCCAAATTTTTTAAATATGTGGCGTAATAGAAGAGTAGGTATAGCTACTATCAACTCATTAACTGATAAATAAACTCTCATAAGTCAGATTTCTAGATAAGAGAACTCTACTTTTGAAGATACCTCTGTATTTTCTGATGGAAGATGAAGCATTGTGGCTGTTGATGACGGGGCGAAATATAAGAATATTTCAAAGAGCAGAAAAATCTGTTCCAAATAGTAATTAAAAAAGGAGTTGGGAGTTGGTTATTAGAGCAAGGGGTATTTGGTTAGGTATTTGGCTTGTTTAAATAACTTCAGTTCTTATAAACTATGGAATGATACTAGACAATGCCAGTTCTATTGGGATGTAAATTGTGTAGAATGAGGCCTTGAGTTTTGAATACCATCAAGAATCTGTTTACTTAATTGTCATCTCTTATTACTTAATTATATTACTCATGAGTTTTGATGATATTTTTGGTAGTTATTGACTGTTTCTTAAATCAATGGACACACACCACCACCACACACACTCTGTAGTCCAATAAATAACAGTAAATGTATTTTTTAAATTCAGTTGACTCTAGTGGGTATTGAATTTAGAATAGGTAGTGGCTGAATGATAACCCAGCAGGAAACTTTCTGCACTAATGATACAGAATAGAGAGAAAATAAAATAAAATTTATATGAATGAGAGGAAATCAGAGTGGCAGGGTGGACACAGACAGCTAATTATAATGTTTATCAAGTGTGTGTGTGTATTTTATATTGTATAAAAGCAATTTAACATCAAACAGATGGCAGATGGAATTTCTAAGTTACTATCAACCTTTTCCCTGTAAAAGTGTGTATATATTTATGCATGCTGGTCATAACAACTTAGTTACTCTCACTCCACAATTCATTTTGACTAGTTGATTTTTTTTCATTGCCATGCACTAACAGCTGCTGTTTCTGTGCTCTGTAACATTCCATTGAAATCAAGACATTTTTAGCAAATATATTCACCTAAATAGAGTTCTTAAAACTGATTACTGAGTATGTATCTATAGATATAAATTTGACATGGGCAATTCTTTCTTGTCTTGGGATTCGTAGTCAAACGGCTGCGTGGAATTGCGCGAAAAATTACACAGATGTGTAGAATGATCTGGTGGTGATGCTGGGTTTTGTATTTTTTCATAGCTCCCATGGTTACCGAGATAATCTACTATAATAATACTCTTGTGTAAATGAGAAAGGAAGGGGTGATGCCATACTTGGTAGTGGGATGATGAAAATTGTATGCTGAAAAAATAAATCAAACAGCATTTCAACCCTGTGAATATGTGTGTTTATGTAAAAGGGGGTATGTGTGTGTGTGTTTGCATGTGTGCATGCAATGGAAGTGGGATGGTTTATTTTTTGATTTGGTTGAATCTTGTCTTTTTTTGGTCAGTTAGCATTTCGACAGAAAAAAGTCATATATATATATATATATATATATATATATATATGGCACGTAAAAGCACCCACTACACTCTCGGAGTGGTTGGCATTTGGAAGGGCATCCAGCTGTAGAAACTCTGCCAGATCAGATTGGAGCCTGGTGCAGCCTTCTAGCTTGCCAGTCCTCAGTCAAATCGTCCAACCCATGCTAGCATGGAAAGCGGACATTAGACAATGATGATATATATATATATATACACACACACACACACACACACACACACACACACACACACACACACACACACACACACACATACATACATACATACATACATACATACATACATACATACAGGGGTTGAACAAAATAATGGAAACACCTTAAAATTTCAAACATATTTCTTTTAATATGGAGTAGGACCATCTTTGGCAGTAATTACAGCTTGAATTCTGTGAGGTATGGACTCCTACAAAGTTTGAATTGTTTCCAAAGGAATTTTTGTCCATTCCTCAGCTAAAACAGTCTCCAGTTCTTGTAGTGATGATGGTGGAGGATATTGACTCCTTGCACCATAAATGTTCCATAATATTGAGATTTGGAGGCTGTGGTAACCAGATAAGATGCTCAACTTCACTAGCATGTTGCTCGTGCCATTCAGTAACAACCTTACCTGTGTGAATTGGTGCATTATCATCCTGAAAGATTGTGTTACCCTCCAGAAACAGTTCCACAACCGTAGGATAAATTTGATCAGATAAAATGCTTAAATAGCCATGACTATTATTTCTGCCATGAAGGGAAACCAATTGGGCTGGCAGATTGCCAAGATATAGCCCCCAGATCATCGCAGATCCTCCTCCGTGTTTAACAGTTGGAAGAAGGCAGTCTGAGTCAAATGCTTCTTTTGACTGTTTCCACATGTTTACTCAGCTGGTGGTGGAAATAACAAAAAAGATGACTCATTCGAGAAAATAACATTCTTCCACTGCTCTAGGGACTAGGTTTTTACTCCACTCTAAATGCTTTGCAACGTTTGTTTTTAAAAGTAGTGGTTTTTCTGGTTGCAGCCTTTCCGTGAAATCCAGCTTTGTGCAGCTCCTGGCAAACAGTTTTTGTGGAAACTGGGTTCTCGAGGTGGTCATTAGTTCTGCAGTAATATTGGGAGCTGTACTTTTGTGATCCTTTCTAACAATCTGCGTAAAAGTCTGATGGTCCCTATCTGAAAGTTTCAGTTTTCTTCTAGAGTTTTGTTTCGACAAGGTTTTTTCCTCTTTCTCAAAGGCTATCATTACTTTCGAGACAGTACTTCTTGATACACCAAACATTTCGGCTGTTTTCGTTAGGCTAGCGCCTGCCATACAAGCAATAACAATTTGACCTCTTTGAAAGTCCTATAGATCTATCATTTTAATGATTTTTTATGACCTTTTTCTGATATCTGAAAAGAAACAGCAATTTTAGTGAAACATATTAAGCAACACTAATAATAAATCCAAAAACATAAAAGTAACAAGCTTTTGACGGTTTTATAGATATTTCAAAATCATGATGCTAGGTGTTTCCATTATTTTGTCCAACCCCTGTATGTATGTATGTATGTATGTATGTATGTATGTATGTATATATATATATATATGTATATATATATATATATATATATATATATATATATATATATATATATATAATCAGTTGGTATTGCATCTTTGTTTATTAGGTTTTAAAAGTTTGTATGTACAGAAATGTAAACAATTTAAACAGCTGTGCTGATGTAGGCTCTATGTGTTTGTGTGTGTGTATTCATATCTGGTTTTTCCTCCCACCAACCTCTTTGTGTCAGTCTATCATTAGTGTTTTAATGTTTAATTAGTTTTCTTTGTTAGCAAAACTGAATGCAGTGGTGATACCGCTAGTTAATATGCAGTTGCAGCAGTTCGACCAAAAGTTTGGATTGTTGAAATTTCATTTTTTTTTTTGTTCTTTTATAGACTATTGGAATGGATGTGAATGTTAGAGAATAGATGTGCCTTGCATTTTTTTAATTCTTTCTGAAAATTACTTCTGGTGGGAGCAGGGATAAGCAACTGGATAATTTGAGATAGATCCATCCTCCATACTTCACACTGGTTTCACCCATGTTATAGTGTATGACCTTAATTTTCTGTTACCTACCTCTACTTTAATTATTACTACCATCTTACAGTACATTACCTACATAATCAGAGCTCCAAAAATAAATCAACTTTAATCCAATAGATCCAGAGGATCATAATTTTCTTGGGTCATGCCACTATGGAAAACAGATATTAAATGATGATGAGTCCTAGAAGAAATTAACCCTTTCCGTGAACAAAGACCTTTAAAAACGTCTCAATTAGGGACAACTTTAACAGTTGCATTCACACAATCACTACACATAAATGAGACACCCTCCCTAATTATGAACATTACAAAACCTTTCATAGTAACTACATACTGCATTGCCAAACATATTTTGGGTTATAACCCCAATATTATTTACCGCTAAATTGTTTCTAGCATTATTCTGTTGTGTCTGGGGAGAGTCATTTTCTTATTGTGCCTTAAAATTTAACACACTCACCGGTAAAATTTCCACTTATTTCTTATTTTTATTTTCGTTGCGTCTTGCAATTTTTCAATAGTCTTGACTCTGTTTCTAACATTAAATATGCTAATAATATATATTAAAAAATTTTTTTGTATACTGATAACCATTTTTAAAAATAATTAATGCTTCTAACACGTTTTTAAATTGTTAACACAGGATTGCCATAAAGAATAGTATCACATATACCTGCAGTACTTATTAATTGCTGGCAATTAATTTTATTAATTTTATTTTGCAATTATAATGTACTATCAGTTTATATTACAGGTTTACAAGTCAATATTATCTTTCCTTATGTTAGAAACGTAGTATTTTCACTTTTAAATTTGTCTCTATAGATTTTCTATAGAATTGAGAACCTGCACCTGCTACATGGATGTATTTGTTTATGAAACATTTTAACTTCCAGTGCTGGCTCTGAATTCTATAAAAAATTTTTAGAACTAAATTTAAAAACTAGCAGCACTTGGTTCATGCATTTTAACATTCTGATTGATAAAGTAAATACCAGTTAAATACTGGATTAATGAAATTGTCTACATTCTTTCCCTCAAAATTTGTTTTGTGCCAAAGATTTTTACAGGTTCTGCAATTTATTTCTCTCCTAGTGATCTGCCATAATTTTCCAACAGGGGTAAAATTAGACTACCCAAACTCCAAAATAGTCAATTTTATGATCATCATAGAAAAATGTTTCTTAAATTACCAGAATAAACAGCTTCCACACTATTATCTGTTAGAGGAACCAATATGCAAACTTCCTACAACATCACTCAACCTGCTACAAATAGTAACTAATCTCTTTTTCAAATGCCATCCAACTTGTTCCTTTAACATCTATTTTTCCATGCTGGTACCAGTTGAACAAGTACTTATGTGAAACATTTCACAGCTTGGTTCTTTTGATCACCAACCCTTAATTGTTTTTCAAGTAAAGGATTTTTCATTCCATTAAACTTCAAAAACATATTGCTACAAAACATGGTTTACAGGGAATGTAAGCAAGACATCAATTTTGAGGTGTTTTTTTTTCCAGCTCAGCTGATTTTGTATGAAGTGGAAATGACATTCATGCTTTTACACACACACACACACACACACACACACACACACACACACACTCTGTCATCTCCCTTGTATAAATCAGCTGAGGGGTTTGATGATCTTACAAAGATGAAATTTGAAGTAAATTGTTAATATTTAAAATGTTTTTATTAAAATAAATCTATATAAATCTGAAATTGTTTTACTTATATATCTGTATATATATATATATATATTTAACTTTAGTCCGTTAGCCTGGTGTCACAGAGATCCCAAACAACCAACAGTGTTTGTTCTAAACCAAAAACCAAGGTGTATCCCCCGACTACAGCTCAAGCACCAATTCCACTAGTCTCTGCTGGGCCAACTCGAATGTCCAAGGACCACTCTGTAGACCCACCCACCACCCTTGCCAAGAGGCCATCTGGCAAGAAGACCCCCAATGATTTCATATTTGGAAAAGTTATTGGGGAAGGATCCTTTTCAACCGTAAGTTATCCTTTTCAATACATTTAAGATTTCAGTGTTGCTTGTCATTTGACAAATCTATATTACCATGACATGTATTCACATTTCTCTGCTAGTGCACATAACCTCTGATATGTTCACATTCATTCTTGCAGATACTTATACTTGCTTCATACCTTGAAGATCCACATAAAAAGAAAAACTCTATCACTTCTATTTTTCTCTTCTAAAATGTGAGTAGCTATGTGGCCCTTCTACACCAAGAAATCTGTTCTTCTCTGGCCCCTTCTCTTAGGTCTCGTAATCTAGCAAACTGTGTGGTAGCCTCACTAGTGCTGGTAGCATGAAAATAACACCCAGTACACACTCTATAGTTGGTATAAGGAAGGGCATCCAGCCATAGAAACCATGCCAAAGTAGACATTGAAGTAGGATGCAATCCTTGGACTCATAGGATCCTGTGAAGCCATTTGACTGATGCCAGCATGGAACACGGATGATTGATGCAGCTTTGCAATGGTTAAATGCTGGACTTAGCGGACTGCTTTCAAATATTTACTCAGTTACCTCAACATTGTATTTTTTACTGAAGCACAACTGACCAGAATCTACTTTATCTAGCAATTCTTTGAACCCTCTCACTCTGTCACGACCTTACAAAAGCTGAGCTTCTAATTAACTCTTCAGTTGAAAGCATTTTTTTCATGAATCTTTATTCTTTGCTTGTTAGTCGAAGATGGTACAGTGGTATTGATTAAATATTTTACAGTAGTTGGCTATGATTATCACGTATACCTGACAATGGTTCCATATTTTACATCTCTTCACCTATTAGCTCTTCCTTTAGAAATCACTGTCCTTAATATTCTGTAAACCACTATATGTCTTCCAAAAATATTTTATAAGCCCCACATATCAGATTCAGCCTTTTCTCCTTACTACTACTACAACACCTATAACTTGAATGTTACTTATCAACAACACCTCCCTTTTGTAAAGACATCACTTCCAGCAAAAATGAAGTCCCTCCTACATAAAATATGCATTTTTTTTTTTTGGTGGTAGTGGGAGTGATATTTCTATTTTTGCAATTTTATGTTGCTAAAACTGTAAAAGGAATTAAAATTTCTAGTAATGAAGTTGATTGAATGGCCGGTGGGTGGGAGTGCTATTGTTTCTGTGACTTGTTGGAGACAATGAAATATTGGTAGTAAAAGAGGGAGAGGTATCAATAGACATAGAAATATTGATATCACATAGACAAAAGATTGACATGAAGGTTCTAGTAACAGACAAGAAAATGAGTCAAATAGATGTATAACATAGATATGGATCATAATGGAAACTGAAAGAGATGACTTAGAACAGGGATGATCAGGCAGACAGGCAAGATTAGGACTGGCACGTGCACATGATTGCACTAATTTAACTTACTACAATACATTCTTTGTTTTGTATTTTTTTGTTATCCTCTGTAGCAGCCAGGAAGCAAGTTTTATAAACTTATCTCTTCTTTACTCAAACCACTTGATTGAAATTCACTTCGTCTATAGTTTATATGCAAAAAGTGTAGTTAGGTGTTATTTTTTAACTCTTGGAATGATGGATGGCCATTATTCAATGCTACATTTAACTAATGGTCTGACATAGGTCAAAAATTGATGGTTAAACAGTTTGGATTAGGAATGTATGCCACATAAACATTATCAGATTTACTTATTGATGGTGCATAACATTTAAGTTCAGCTCCAATTGATCCTCTACGCAGACATTACCATGACCACTATTATCTTTATCTGGAGTGTATATACATACATACTGTATCAGATGTAATGCCATAATATTTATGGTTCAGTTACAAAATCCTTTATCATGACAAGAGCTTCATAGCTGAAATGAATGAAAAAAATACATATACAATGTACCCAGTGCAAACTATGGATACATAATAGGTGCAGCAGTATCACAGGAAGATTAACAGAGAAAGTTGTCTTTGTGTGTGGCAGATATGCAGGTACAATAAACACTAGGAATGTGCAGAAAATGGACTCCCTGAAATGTCCTTAGAAGTTGTAGATAGTTTCCATTATCTAGGTGGCCAAGTTAGTTGTGGAGGAGAAAGCTCTGTGAATGTAGTTGGTAGAATAAGAATGGGCTGTGCAAAGATTAGAGAGCTGCTACCTTTGTTGGTAACAAATGGCCTCTCTCTCAGAGTGAAAGGCAGATTGTATGATGCCTGTGTACAAACAGCTATGCTACATGGTAGTGAGACATGAGCTGTGACTACAGAGGACATACGAAGGCTTAAAAGAAATGAGTCCAGCATGCTCCACTCAATGGATAATGTCAGTGTGCATGTATGACAAAGTGTGATTTGACAGAAAAATTGGGTATACGAAGCACCAGATTGGTGTGCAAGAGAGAAGACTGCACTGGTATGATCATGTGATGTTATGGATGAGTACAGCTGCATAAAGAAGTACCGATCTCTAACTGTAGAGGGAACATATGGAAGGAGTAGACCCAGGAAGACAGGACAAAGTGCTGAGAAAGGATCTTCAGATGCTTAGCCTCACTGAAAAGATGACAAGGGACTGAGATTTCTGGAAATTTACTGTGCCTGAGGAGACCTGTCAAGCTAAATAAAATTATGTCCTTCTATACATACAGGCATGTTCCTCTGTCAGCTGAGAGATCCCTGTTCTGTGGGCTCATGGGTGCTGGTGCCACATTAGAGGCACCCAGTACACTCCATAAAATGATTGATGTTAGGAAAGTGATCCAGCCATAGAAACCATGACGAGATTAGTATTTCATACTTTTGGAAAACAGAAAAAGTGTCTAGGCCTTACCTAATGGGTGCAATTGGAAATGATTTAAAGTCACAAACACTCAGACAATTATTGTCATAGAGAGCTATATTGGGATAATTGGAGACAAGGGAAATAACTAAATAGATGAAGGGGTGGGATATAGTTGTTATTTGCCCTTAAAGGAGTATGGATGTATAACTGAAAATTGAATTTCATGAAACATATTCCATATTTCCTAATTTGGTTCTCTTCAATACATGTAAATGACTAACTTTCCAGTGATTATAGGAATTTTTTGACAGTTGTTTTGGTTCCACAATTCTAATTTCCAGGCCTCTCATGCATTACAGAATATTTATATCTAGGAGCTACATCTTTCTTTGGAAAGATGATTTTAGAAATGCAAAAAAATGTACTTTTTGTGGTTGTCATTTTGAAATACTGTTTATTGTTGGCAATTTTGAAAATTACTTGGAAAGATGGAAATATATCTTCTCTGGAAGGTTTGGATGAATGCGTATCCATACCTCCATCTCTACATAATTCAACCACCAACTAAAAAATTATTTACTTCTCAAAAATTTATGGCATCACCATAATTTTATGTACATGTAGGGCCATTCTGTAATGGTATCTCTCTCCGACTTTTTTTAATTTTTTGAACTTCTGATAGGACTTGGATTCTGGTGTGCAAATTGCAGACCAAAGAGCTATTGTAGGGTCACTTGTACATGCAGGTTTGCATGTGTTATCAAAGAACAAAGTAGCTGTTCGTTGTTTAGCCAGATGTAGCAGCAAGTCACAAGTTCTGTGTTGGATATGATGGCTACTGCTGCTCTTGCCAGATAGAAAATATTTCAGGGTAAACCTACTTTATTAGGTTTACTAGAAGGTGGGACCTCCTCCAGCAGTTTCTTAACACTAAACTCATTGATTATTGTCCCTATGATTTGTTGAGTAACTTCCTCTTTCACAAAATCTCACTTATTGCCCTTAAGGGCATTAGTTCAGCACTCTTAATAGATCCCTTTTATACGGTGATATCTCATATGACCATGTTACAACCCCTTCATATATCAAGTCATCCCATTAATAATGTCCGAAATGTCAAATGGTATTGATTGATACTCATGAATTTAGAAGCCTTTTAATTAGCATAATTTCTTTTTACAGAATAATCTGACTGAATTAATTACTAATATTAACCCCTCAAAGATGAACGTATTGAAGGAGCATTTAAGGCACATAATGCAAGTTCAAAAAGGGAAACAGTGCTGCAGAAACAATCTAAAATATCTATTTCTACAATGAAAGAAGTTGCAGATGTTTTGCAGAGTTCAAAAATGGTGATTTCAGCCTAAGAGAGAGGCCACAAATACAACGCCCTGTTGAATTTGAGGATTAGCTTCTTTTGTCAGAGCTTCAGAAGGATAATGCTGTGTCAGTTGAAGAATTCGCAAGCAAGCTCAATTCAAACCATTCAACTGTTCACTGGCATCTTCAGCAGCTTGGAAAGGTGCCCAAACTCAGAAAATGGGTTCCCCATGGTTTGACGGAAGCCAACTAAGAATCACGAGTGGACATACGCTCATCTCTTCGCTCTCGTGAACGTATTGCACCATTTTTGGACAGATTAGTGACTGTTGATGAAAAATAGATTTTTTATGAAAATGTTAAGCAATTCAGGCAATGTCTTAGTTGTAGAGTACAAGCCAAGTCACAACCTAAAAAAGGACACCATGCAAAAATGATTCTTTGTTTCGCAGGATTGTACTGGAGTCCTCCACTTTGAGCTGCTACCAGCTAACGCAACAATTACTGCCCACACCTATTACTAACAATTAGAGCATTTGGATGCTGCTCTGAGGGGAAAAAGCCTGTATTGGTGAATCATAAGGGTGTGGGGTTTCATCATGATAATGCACAAATTACATCAGAAAAAAATCGAGAACTTGGCTAGGAAAAAATCTCTCACCTGCCTTATTCCCTCAACCTCACTCCTGATTACCATATATTTTGAAGCCTAAAGAATCATTTAGATGGATTAGTACTCCAAAGGCCCAAAGAGGTTGAAACTGACTTCTCTTCTTTCTCATCAAAACCAAATGAGTTTTTCACCAATGGAATTTTAAAAAACTGATGACTAGATGGAAGGAAGTCATCGATTATGATGGGAATTATATATCAGGATTAAATTCTAATAAAACATAAAATTAGATCACTTTATAACTAATTTCAATTTTACTTTTATATCTTCAGGTATATTTGGCCAAGGAGATCAACACAGAAAAAGAATATGCAAGTATGTTCATATAATGCCTATATTTAATAAAATGGTGTTACTTTTTTGTGTATGTTTTGAAATATTTTCTATAATGAGTTAAAAAAATTGATGGCTGCTTGCTTTGGCATTTCCCTAAACAGATAAATGTTTGGGGATGATTCCCTGCCACCACAAATATACAGGATGGTAGATTGTAGAATCAAAGGATCATTATTTTATTTGTTGAGTCTGGAGGAAGAAGTATTATCCAGTTCTCGTGAGTTTGATACCATTAATGCTGTTTATACTGATAACTGGAAAAGATTCCAGAGAGCTGATGTTCTGGGGAGAAAGGACTGGGCATAATAGTTTGTGGGAATCAAAGGTGTAGGGTACACCAAGATTAACAAGTAGATCCTGGGTGCCTGAAGTGTGGAGAAATGAGACCAGCCATAACATGGAACAGTTATCTTTATAGTAATGATAGAAAAGACAGAAGAAACTGCATTCTTATGGGTCAGAGGCTGGAATAAATCTTGGCTAGTGATTGGATGAGATGAATGACACTTCTCTGGATGCGATCCAGGATGTTTTTAGCAGCAGCATGGTGCCAGTTGTGGGCATCACTTGAGTCTTGTAGAATATCAGCCACTGATAACTTAAAATGTTTTCTGGCCCTGCAGAGAAAAACCAGTTTTTCAGAAGTGGTCCTAGCTATTCTAAGGATCTTCTTTTTGCCAGAAGAGATTTTCAATGGTTGTGAAGCCCAGCATTTAGAGAGTGACTGTAAGGGATCTAGCTAAATACTGTTCATGGTTAGTTGGGAGAAAGTGGTGCAGTGGTGTTTTTTGTTATGAGTAGTGCTTAAATTATCTTTTTTTTTTTTTTTAATGCTAAAAGAAATAAGGTTGGTATGACCCCACAGTGGGGTTCTCTCAAGGTCTTTGTTTATGGAATCTATGAAGGTTTGGTGTAGATGATTGAGGCATGTAAGGTTATATCTGCTTAAGTGGAGGAGGAGTGTAAGGTCATGTCCTTGTTGGATGTGGTAGCAGGTTAGTCATTGATGTAGAGAAGGAAGAAAACAAGAAACAAAAAAGAGAATGCTTTACATGGTCTGGTCTAGTTTGCTGTTTATCTTATTGAGGCTGTTGAAATAAGTTTAATGTAATCCTCAGTGTTGATTTGTGTGTTCATACTCCAACTGAAATTCCTAGAAAGATAGAATAAACCATCAAATATACTGTGATATGTTGTCTTTAGGGTTCATTTACAGATTTGTTACAAGGTGATGTTAAAAAGTTTCAGCAAAAAAAAACTTATTTACCTTAATTTTAACATCATCTCCTTTGAAATAGTCACCTTGCGCAGCAATTCACTGGTCCCAGTGTTCCTGCCACTTTTGAAATCCAGCCTGGAATTCGTTTTCCATAAACAAGTCAAGGACTGCTTGCTATTCACTCTGGATTTTGACAACTGTGTTAAAGCTGCAACTTTTGAGTTGCATTTTCATCTTGGAGAAGAAATGGAAGTCCACATGCTAAATCTGGCAAATAGTGTGCCTGCGAAAGCAATATCATGTGGTTTTTGGCGAGAAATTCACGAGTGAGGAGAGCTCAGAGACTGGGTGCATTGTTGTGAGGAATCCAATTCTTTGCGTTCCACAGATCCAGTCACTTTCACCAAATATCCTTGGTCAAATGCTTCAAAATGTCACAGTAGAAATCTCAGTTGATGGTCTGATCCTGAGGGACAAATCCTCGATGCACAATTCCAAGGGTGACACTTGTGGCAGGTCTTCTAGATTGCTTGTCATCTTCCAGGGATGTTGTTCTGCTTTTGAAGTACCCGTGCCATTCAAAACATTGTGTACGACCCATTGCCTCATTACTGTACGCTTGCCAAAGCATACTCGATGTCTCTGTAGCAAACTTCCCAAGTTTAATGCAAAATTTCACATTGGCTTTCTGTTCCTGTCCATCACAAAATTGCAGATTACAACATACACGTGATCACAACTTGTGAAGTAAACACAGTGATGTAATTCAGCACACTGCCTTATGAAAGCCATTGCTAGCTCTCACTGCATGTGCAACAGTGTGCCATTTGTTGACGCACCACAGGATTAGTCCTGCGATTTTTTGATACCACCTAGCACAGTTAGCATAGTGTCCATGTTTTCCTAATACTATTTTGAATTTAGATTGCTAAACAGATTGTCAACTGCTATGGTGCATTGGAGCCTGTCACTAAATAAAATACTTGATTTTTTTCAAATATTTATATTGCTATTATCTGAATTCCTGGCATGCTATTAGTGTACCATTCCCTTTAAGTGTGAACTGTTGGTCAGTTAACAGCTAGCTTGTACTGCAGTCAGACTGCAGTTGCACTGTGTTGACAGACCTAGTATAATGATTGAGATTTATGTTTGTTAACGTGTGGTGGTGTGGGTGGTCTCTTAATCTATTGTGACTCTCACAAGCTGTTACAGTTTCTCTATAACTTTATTATTAATTTATTCTCTACATATTTAAGTTCATATAATTCAATGTTCTTGCACATACACGTGGGTGTGTGTGCATTTTATATTGTCTAGACTGACTTTGGCATAGATTCTCGTGGCAAACTAGTTTTATTTTTGTCATCAATAGACTCTTAGTTGCTCAATATAGAGACCAGTGGCACATTACATTTTATAGACTTGCTGGACGTCTTTCACTATAACCCTGAGCTGCTTGTTGCCCTATTCTTCCCTCCTCTTTGTTAAATGTGCTGACATCTAGAATTGAATTCAAGTTGCTTTACTTTCAAGGTATAAACACCTCCCACTTTTGCAGTAAGCTATTTAACTATGTTGGATGTATGTAAGACACTAGACACTAATATATTGTGGAAATGAAATGGTGAGTGCCACTGAAGGTGAAGTTACACCGTTACTGATGGCTTTCGTGTTTAAATGAAACTAAGGTAATAATTTAACATATTTTAAGTTTCAGTCTGGAGGCAGTCTGTTGCAACCATTTCGAAATGTCTCTCACTTCTTTTATAACCCTCATGTCCCTTTCCCTTGTTCATTGTTGCTAGTTTCAGTTACAGAATATTGATCTCACCCACTTATTTACTCACCCTCGTTGCCACTCAGTCTAACAATAAAGGTGATGTAGACATGAAGAAGCCCATAATGTCTTGAACTCCAAAAAACAAATAGTTGTTTGACAAGCAGGAAGTGTGGTTTTGTCTGAGAACATTTAGCAGGTCTGTTGATAGATTCTATATTGCTTCTTCACTGTCTCCATATAAAATATGGTTTATAACCACTGCAGTGACATGTTCCCATCAAATGATTTCACTAAAATTTTTCTAATTTAGAAAGTTATATCAAGTGTGCTATTGTAGCAGCCAGATAGCTTCAATAATATGGAAACTTATGTTCCAAGCCTTAGGACACTATTTTAAAAACTAAAATGTAAAGAACAAGAGCTATAAGGATGGTCAAATGCTAAAAAAAAAAATGTTCCAGTTTCTCTGAATTTTTGAATTGATAAATTTAAACAATGTAAAGGTGATAATGTAGGTGTGATTCTTGTAGAGAATGAAAAGCAATCAAGAAAATTTGAGATGTGGAAAGAACTTTCACTCAACCAATATTTCTGACACTTATAAAGTTTCAAATTTTGTCCATTCGATATCTTATATTGATTTTTATTCTTCTAAGTCTGTTTTTTTTTTTTTTTTTTTTGATTTGGTAATTATATTTTGTTTTCCTTTTCAGTCAAAGTGTTGGAGAAAAAGCACATCCTACGAGAGAAAAAAACGCAATATGTTATGAGAGAAAAAGAAGTGTTGGCCAGAATCAACCATCCATTTTTTATACGGTTGTACTATACCTTTCAAGACACTGACAGATTATGTATCCTTCAATAATGTGATAACCCTAGCTACTACTTCTTGCGATATAGTTATTGTTTCATGAATCCATCCTCTCTCTCTACATTTTCACTTCTCTAATTTCTCAACATTCCCTCTAATGTACATTACTCCATTGAAATAACGATGATGCCTGTTATCTACTTTGATTGGCTAACTTTTCTAGTTCTTTTTGTACCATTAATCATAATTCTCATTTGTCATCTCTTCTATCTTCCATTATCTCATCACTCTGTTTTACACAATCCATTACTTCTCACTATCTTTCTTACCATTCCTTTATAATGATTCTGACCCTGGGCTTCATCTTACTGACATGTTATAGTATCTTTTTACTTGCTTCAACCTCCAATAGTCTTGTACTTTTTGTCTCCTAAGGAAACTTGTTCAGTTATGCCAAAGGCAATCCATGAAGTTTCTCCAAAATAAATAGATGCAACATAACAATGTAAAAGATTTTTAAGTGTCAAATGACCATTTAATCATAGAAAATATCTAACACACAGTTACTAACACATAGTTAAACATTAAGAAACTTATTCATTAAATTGACTTTGTTTTTTAAACCTTTTCAAAAATATTTAGTTCTTTCTTTCCAATTGATGGTTTTGTCATTCTATATTGTGTGAGGTTTATAAAAATTTTGGGCCAGTAAAATCAGAACCAACACTTGTACTATTATTAATGTAGGAGAGAGTGAGAGATATAAACATAAATTTTCATTGATTGTTCATGTATGTCTACATATCTCAGAAGAAAGAAATAAAGATTACTTCATATATGTGATCCTTATTTCTTTCTTTTTATGACCTGTTAGGTTTTATTTAACCTAACCTAATACAATAGTGCTACTTATTTCATCTTTGTGTTGCAAGACAGTGTGTGAGAGAGAATCATGATGTCGTAGGAGAGAAATGTGTCTGCATGGATGATGGTTCACTTGCATTAAACGAGGCTGCAAAGTGAGAGGTTTGGAGACGCCACTATGAAAGGTAGCTAAATAAAGAGACTGAATGGGAGAAAGAGAGTCTGCCGAATGCCAACCCAACAGAGGGACCAGCTATCTGAATTGACAATATCTTGGTAGATAAAGCAATTAAGGGTATGAAGACGGGGAAAGCCCCCAGCCCATCAGGAATCACCGCAGAGATGCTCAAAATATCTGGCAGTGTCAGCTATAGTCTAGTCACTTATATAGTTAACTAGGTGATACATAAAGAAATCATACCCACTGACTGGTGTAGCAGCACCATAGTCAACTGCTACAAAGGTAAAGGTGACTCTTTAGATACAAATAATTACAGAGGTATCAAGTTGTTGGATCAGGTAATGAAGGTCACCGAGATGGTCATAACCCAACTAATTAGGGAGAGAGTCAGTCTGGTAAGACAGCTGCAGGATAAATACCTAGCCAAAGATAAACCTCTGTACCTGGCTTTCGTTGACATGGAGAAAGCCTTTGACAGGGTCCCCTGATCCCTTATCTGGTGGTCAATGAGGAAACTAGGGATACATGAATGGTTAGTGAGAGCTGTGCGAGCTATGTACAGAGACGCTGTCAGTAAGGTGAGTGTTGGCAACGAGTACAGTGAAGAATTCCGGGTAGGGGTACGGGTCCAAGGATCAATCCTCAGCCCTCTCTTATTCATCATAGTCCTCCAGGCAATAACAGAAGAATTCAAGATAGAATGCCCCTGGGAGCTCCTCTATGCTGATGACCTTGCTCTAATTGCTGTGTTACTATCAGAACTAGAAAAAGTTTCAGGTGTGGAAGCAAGGATTAGAATCGAAGGGCCTTAGAGTCAACTTAGCTAAAACCAAAGTCTTAATAAGTAGGAAGGCAAACAAACCACAGATCCCTTCAGGTAGATGGCCGTGCTCAATCTGTAGAAAAGGCGTAGGTAAAAACTCCATAAGATGTACCCAGTGTAAGCTATGGTCACATAAGAGGTGCAGCAATATCAAAGGAAGGCTGACTGGGAAGATAGTTTTTGTGTGTGGTAAATGCTCAGGTGCTATAAACATTGAAAATGTGCAGAGAACAGCTTCTGTCACATTCCAGGGAGAAAAACTACATGTAGTTAATAGCTTCTGTTACCTAGGGGACCAAGTCAGTAGCAGGGGTAGATGCTCTGAAAGTGTAGCTGCTAGAATAAGAATAGCCTGGGCAAAGTTCAGACAGCTCCTACCTCTGCTGGTGACAAAGGGCCTCAGAGTAAAAGGTAGACTGTATGATACATGTACGAACAACCATGCTACATGACAGTGAAACATGGGCCATGATTGCTGAGGACATGCATAAGCTTGCAAGGGATGAAGCCAGTATGCACCTCTGGATGTGTAATGTCAATGTGCATACACGACAGAGTGTAAGCGCCCTGAGAGAAAAGTTGGATTTAAGAAGCATCAGTTGTGGTGTGTAAGAGAGACAACTGCGCTGGTATGGTCGTGTGTTGCGAATGAATGAGGACAGCTGTGTGAAAAAGTATCACACTCTAGCAGTTCAGGGAACCTGTAGAAGAGGTAGACCCAGGAGAACCTGGGATAAGCTGGTGAAGCACGACCTTCGAACATTGGGCCATACCGAGGCAATGAATAGTGACTGAGACCTTTGACAATATGCTGTGCTTGAGAAGACCCAACAAGCCAAGTGAGACCATGGCTTATGCCAGTGAGTGTAGCCAGCCCACTTATGAGTACCCCTCATTCATTGGACAATAAACTTTGCTTGCAAAGACCTATTGAGGCAAGTGAAATCAAAATCGCTGACGTGACCGATGACAGTACCACCTGATTGGCACTCATGCCAGTGGAACGTTAAAAGCAGACCTGAGCTTGACCGTTGACAAGGCTGCAGATTGGCTCCCATGCCGATGGCACGTAAAAAGCACCATTCAAGCGTGATCGTTGTAAGCATCGCTTCATTGGCACGTGAGAAACAGCATTTGAGCATGGTTGTTGCCATTGCCGCCAGACTGGTTCCTGTGCAGGTAACATGTAAAAAATACCTTTTGAGTGTGGTCATTGCCAGAACCGCCTGACTGGTCCTTGTGTCAATGGCATGTAAAAGCACCCACTACACTCTCGGAGTGGTTGGTGTTAGGAAGGGCATCCAGCTGTAGAAACTTTGCCAGATCAGATTGGAGTCAGGTACAGCCTTCTGGCTCACCTGTCCTCAGTCATATCGCTCAACCCATGCCAGCATGGAAAGCAGATGATGATGAGTACTATGGGTATGAGTGAAAAATATACTTGATCAAGTTTGAATCCAGAAATCCAGAAATCAGAGCCAACAAACAAGAAGCTAGTTAAGAAGTCATTTTAATAAAAGATTACAAAGTAAACCCTTAAAATTCTCTGACTAGGATGCCAGTTTATTCCATTTGGCATTTCCAGGTGATCTGATAGTAACTAACAAACTGAGGTGTATAGATGTTACAACCTACATATACAATGAAAGCTTAAAGAGGATTTGAAATAGAGACCTTTGAACTTGGATTTCAATAATCCATTCAGCTGTTTGGTCTAGTTGTTTAATGGTGATAAAACATTACATCTTTGATTCAGTATATGATCATTAATCAGGAACTTTTCTATGGAAAGAATATCTTTTATTGTAAAAGCATCTATTGAATGCATTATATACACTGCTTGGACAGTAAATATGGAAAAGACATTGTGGTGTGTGTGCACATGCCAATCACTTAATGCATAAAGAAGTGCCAATCACTTGAAATGGATGGAAGGTGTGGAAGAGGGAGACCCAGGAAAACATGGGCCAAAATATTGAAGGCCAATCTTAAAACACTGAGCCTTAAAAATAAGGTGACAGAGGGCTGGTGTAGTGCATTGCTGTACTCAAGAATACCCACAACAACAGAATTGAGATCCTAAAACCAAGGTGCCATGTAAAAAACTGGTACTGGTGCTGTGTAAAAAGCACCAAGTATACAATGTAAAGTGACTGGCTTTAGGAAGGGGTTCCAGTTGTAGAAACCAAGCCAAAACAGACTATGGAACCTGGTGTGGCCCTTGGCCTTGCCAGCTTCTGTCAAGCCCCCAACCCATTCCAGCATGGAAGACTGACATTAAATTATGATCACACACATACATGCTGATGTGGCTGTGTGCTTAAGAAGCTTGTTTCCTAACTATGCAGTCTTGGGTTCTGCTCTATTGTGTGACACCTTTCATGTATTTTACTAGAGCCCCAGACCAACCAAAGTCTAGTGAGTGGATTTATTTGGTGGAAACTGTGCCCCTGTCTAACATTACAAGGATGATTGTTTGTTTCCAGCCTTCTATGCAAAACATGTCTAGCTAGCTATGGGAAAATATTTTCTTACATGGAAGCAAGTAGGGATTGGAGACAGGAACAGCATCCAGTTAAGAAAGTCTGCCTTAAATCTTGTCTGACCCATGCTTGCATGGAAAAGTAGACTTTGAAAGATTATCATGATATACACCATAATTGTATACACACACATCAGATTTAAATTGTTTAAATTCTTGAATTTAAGTAATCTACAATAATCTTCCTTAATTTTACTCTAGATTTTGTTCTCAGCTATGCTCGTAGAGGAGAACTATTGGATTACTTGCGGAAATTATCCTCATTTGATGAGAAAAGCACTTGCTTCTACTCAGCAGAGATTGTCACTGCACTGGAATATCTTAATGGTTTAGGGATCATTCACAGGTTTGTTTATATTCTATATTTGTGTGTATTGTATTCCATGCAAGAATATAGAAATCCATAACTTTGTCAGTCTCTTCTTGGAATTGTTGAATGAAAAGCTTACAAAATCAATTTGCCTGCCTCCCCTCCCCCTATACTTTCTTGCCGCCTTCACCTACCCACATCCCTGTCCCTACTCAATTCTACCCACCTCATACCTTTGAGGGTCCACCTGACACATGGTTTCATCTCTTTACAGTTACATCAAATCACTTTCACCCTCTTTTCTAAAATGTGTTTTAGTCATGTAAGGTCCTGTAAGCAAGAAACCTGTTCTGCTTTGGATCTTTCTCTCATCTTTACTCATCTCCTAATGTAAAGCTGTGTAGTGACTTCATTTACACTGGTAACATGAAAAAAGCACTCAATATATACTGTAAAGTGAGTGGCATTAGGAAGGGTATCCAGTTACAGAAACCATTCCAAAGCAGATACTGGAGCATATTGCAATCCTTGGGCCCATCAGATTCTGTCAAACGATCCAATACATGCCAGCATGAAAAACAGACATTACATGATGACATTGGTGATGATACTTGTTTAATATCATGGACATTAAATGATTGTTTGACATTAATATTTTCACAATTTCTTGCAATTTTACTTCCGCTTTTGTTGATGCAAGTTTTCTGAAGATGGGGTTGCATAACTGAATGAAGTCTGCAAAAGATTTAAAAAGAGAAAGAAAAAAAATCTACATAAACTTATAAACCTATTGAAATACTAAGAATATAATTTTTCTACCTCTCAATCACTTTGGTGCACTATCATAATGAGGTGTCTTATTTCTGGATATGTACTTGGATATCCCAAGCTAGATTCATACTAGAAAACTTTGATAGATTAAAAAGTTATCTTCTCCTTTTTCAACTTTGGTATAAAACAACAAATTTCTGAAGCATTGAACTGTCTATTTCAAAGTACTTAAACTACTCATTATTTTATTGACTTAAGAGGTTAAAAACCCTTTGTAGGGTTTGAACATAAAATGTAAAAGAACATAACTAGATGTAAATGGTATTTTGTCTGATAGCTGTCATTTCGACTATGGAAATACATTCTACAACATTAAGGAATAAATATAAAAATATACAATGTTATCGCATCATCCCGTTTCCTTTGAATTAAAGCACATTACAAAATTTATCATTCCAATGTTTTCTGTTAGAGACCTGATACAAATCTTTAAGGATTATATATTTACCTGTGGTAACAAAGACTACTTAATTTCTAAATGTAAAGAGGCCTAATTAATTCATTAAGATATTTTTCTATACAAGATCTTACATGTGCCAGTGTTTCATTTATATACATTCGTATCTACACACACATACAAGGGATGTTCCATGTTTAAAGCAGTAGCTTTAAGTAAGTTCTAGAGGGGAAAAAATGAATCTGATAGACTTATGAAACACTTAAGGGTGTATGTGTGTTAAATTGTCATTATTTTAAATATCAACAAAACATATGCTGATGGGAAGACTCTACACTAAGAGTAAAATCCAATTTATTGTAAATTTTGTAAAGACTTAAGGTTTTGCCAAATACATTGTTCAACCACATAGGTTTCAGGTTCAGTCCCATTCATGGTACTTTGGACAAGTATTTTCTATAGCCCAGGTTAACCAAAGCCTTATGAGCAGATATGGTTGACAGAAACTGTAGCCCATCATATATGTGTAATTGTGTGTGTGTCTGGGTGAGTGTTTAGGTGTGCTTGTTTTAATATTGCACAATTGTTGCAAACAAGCATCATTTTGATTCCAGCAGATCCTTTACTTCTAATCTTCTGTGAAAGCATGTCCAGCCCTTGGGAAATATTACTTTGCTTGGAAACTGGTGATAATTGGTGTCAGGAAGGGTATCCAGCCATAGAAAACCTGCCTTGGCAAATTCCATCTGATCTATGCAAGCATGAAAGTAGACATTAAACTGCTGTTGATCTAATCTAGTTAAAGTTAGAATGTGGTTTAGGATAGGAAGTATTGTACATATTGATATGGATGAATGTGTTGACAGTAAGGATGTAACAGTTAAAGAAACGTAATGGTTTGGTTGAACCAAACCATATCTATTCTGGATATGAAAGGTACTCCATTGTAATTGGTTCTAATCACATCATATTGAGAAAGGTAGTTCTCATCAGTGCTTAATCTGACAAGTACTAATTTAGTCGCTATTTGAAATATTCAGCCCATGTAATCATTTCAGCAAGTGTAGGTTGTCAAGCCAATAAAGGTATTAGTCAACTAGCCAAAGGATCAACATTAGTCTTATCATTGATATTGCAATTTTAAATAAGCTAACATACTCCTAATCTTTCCACCTAACTCAAAATTGGTACCACAGGCATTGTTGCTCACCAGTGCATGTTATGGCGCTATGCTGGTTCATTACTTTATACTAGTGGGGTTCATTCTGCAAATATTTGCTGAAATAAACCAGTATCCTTTCTAGAAGATTTATTTCCCATCCATTTAATGCTAAAGTTTAGTGCAGACACTACTAATTGTTGTGGTCAAGATAGCTTTAGTATATCTTGTTAGGCCTACTTGCTTTTTGTAGAGAGAATTTAAAAAAAAAAACAGTCAGTGGAATTATTTTACTTTCTGTGATATTTTGTTTTAATATTTTAGGGATTTGAAACCTGAAAATATATTACTTAATGAAAAAATGCATATACAGATCACAGACTTTGGATCAGCTAAAATCTTAGGGAAGGATGAGAATGTAGATAAAGAAGATACCAACACAGGTAAATGTGAATTATTATTGTTGTCACTTGTCTAGAATGAACAGAAACAAACAAGATTGTTCTAGTCAGTGCTTGTCTTCTGAATGTTATATAATGTTGGAATAGAGCAAGGATTTTACTGCTATTATGATGTTTAATGTTTGTCTGCCAATTTAAATTTGATTTGTTTTTTTTTTGGTGGAAGGTATTTCTGAATTCACATCCTACCAAGGAAGATTTTAGTCTTTCAGATTCAGTAATATGGAATGGTAAATATATTGAAACTTCTTGTGACCAAAGAAACCATATTGCAATAATTACAGACAAAAATCATTTTATTTTTCTAGATGGCAGCAAGGAGAACCGCCATTCTCAGCGCCGGAAGTCTTTTGTTGGCACTGCTCAATATGTGTCACCTGAAGTACTTACCAGCAGGAGTACAAGCAGGTGAGTTATTTTTAAAATGTTATAGGGTTTAGTTCCAGGCACTGTGGACAGCAAGTGTCTTCCACTATGGCACTGGTTGGACCAATGGTTTATGAGTGAAACTGATGGCAAAAAGCTGTATGGAAACCTATTGTGTGTAGAAGTTTGAAATGCACACACACCTGACACATGCAAGCATACAAAAATGACCACAAAATGATGTGTGTTACCCTCTGCATGTTGGCATTGTGTGTTTTAAGATGTAAAACAATGTCATCGCTTTGATGCTCTCAGGTTTGGCTGTTGTAAAGTTCATGTAAAAGTCAAGCTTGGAAATGGCTATAGACTGACATGAAGGGCAGCAACAGGTGTGTGTATACGTATGACTGCACGCGTGCATGTGGATGTGTGTGCATACATATGGGTGTATGTGTGTGCACATATGGATATATATATATATATATATATATATATATATATATATATATATATATATATATATCCATATGTTCAAAATATCTTGGCAATGACAAATGACCAAAACCTTTCCAATATTTTGTGTTTGAGAAGACCCATCAAGCCAAGTGAAATCAGTTGTAGCAGATACTGGTGTCACGCAAACTGGCACATAAAAGCACCCATTACACTCTCAGAGTGGTTGGTGTTAGGAAGAGCATCCAGCCATAGAAACCATGCCAAATTGTAGTGGAGTCTGGTGCAGCCCCTCAACTTACCAGCCCTGATCAAACTGTCCAACCCATGCCAGCATGGAGAACAGACACTAAATGATGATGATGATGATTTATATGTATGTGTATACATGTGTCTATGCATGCATACATCAACACTGCTTAGCATGCATGGGTTGAATGGTTTGACAGGAGCTGGCCAGCTGCCCAGGCTCTATGTCTGTTTTTGCCCTTCCTAACCCCAACCACTTTACAGAGTGTAGTGGATGCTTTTACACACCACTAGTATGGGTGCTTTTTATGTGGCACCAACACCCATGAGCCCACGAGTTTAGGAATGCTCAGCTGGAGAAGGATGCAGGGACAGGTCTGTATGCAATGACAACCATGCTTTTACTTAGTTTGGCATGTTTCCTCAAGCACAACAAACCGCCAGGTTTCTCGGTCTCATGTCATCCCCTCTGTGAGGCCCAACATCTGAAGATGCTTCCTCACTACTTTGTCCCACAGCTTCCTGGGTTTACCCCTTCCACATGTTCCCTCTTTATGCAACTGTCTTCATATGCATTACATGACCATACCAGCACAGTCTTCTCTCTTGCACACTACATCTGATACCTTGTATACCTTGTTTTTCTTTCGAGTCACTTACACTGTCATATATGCACACTGACATTACCCATCCAGCAGAACATACAGGCTTCATTTCTTTCAAGCCTTCACATATCCTCAGTCATAGTCTATTTCACTGCAATGTAGCATAGCTGTTCATATAAGGGCATCATATAATCTGCCTTTCACTCTGAGGGAGAGGCTCTTTGTTACTAACTTCACCTAGCCTATTATTCTGGCAGCTATGATTTCAGAACAACCTCCCCCACTATTAACTTGGTCACCTAAGTTACAGAAATTGTCTACTACTTCTAGGGATCCTTCCTGACATAGGAAGTCTATTTTTTGTTTATTCCTGATATTTAATATACCTGCACATCTGCTACATGTAAAGACTATTTTTTTTGTTAGTCTTCCAGTGATATCACTGCATCTCTTATGTGTCCATAGCTTGCACTGAGTAAACTGTATGGAGTCTCTCCTGACATCCTTTCTGCATATCAAGCAGGGCCATCTCCTTTAAAGGATCGGTGATTTGTACATTATAACTTGGAGGACTATGATAAACAAGAGAGGGCTAAGATCCAAT